>NW_020954583.1:6293919-6373927 GCF_900497805.2 Vombatus ursinus
ATTGCTTCTGAGGAGGGACAGGGTCAAAAGAAAGAATAGAATAAATGGAGGGGTGGGATAGGATTAAGGGAAATAGAGTTAGTTTTTCACAGCATGTCTACTATGGAAGTGTTTTGCATAACTGCACATATATAACCTGTATTTAGTTGCTTGCCTTATCAATGAGGGTGGGTGGGGAGGGAGGAAGGGAGAAAAATTGAAACCCAAAGTTTTAAAAACACATATTTAAAAAAAATATTTTCACATGGAACTGGGAAATAAAAAATACAGGAAATGGGGTACAGAAATCCATCCTGCCCTACAGGAAAATTGAAGGGGAAGAGGAAAAGAGAAGAGGGGGAGAGATAGAAGGGAAGGCAGACTAGGGGAAGGGGTATTCAGAATGCATGCCATCTTGGGGTGGGGGGAGGGGCGAGATGGGATGAAAATTTGGAACTCAAAATCTTGTGGAAGTAAATGTTGAAAATAAAAAAAAATAAATAAATATCAACCCAAATTAAAAAAAAAAAGAAATGTAGAAGCCAAGATGATGCTCCAAATCAAAGAATATCTTCACTGCCTACACGATGTAGCACAAGTTAATACAACAATCCAAATTAATTTTTTCCTGGAATTGATTGCTTCATAATAGAGACAGATTGAACCAGTATGACTTAGTTGGATTGCTTTGTCACAACTAAATTTCAGGCTTCAAATTATAGTATCATTATTACAAATCACCATGCAAGATCCCCAGATTTATTGGGAGGTTTGCTCTCTAAGCCAAAGCTTCCCAATCACTTTTTAAGAGAACATTTCTATTTTAACACTCACCATTGAATTAGTTTTATGAAAAACCCAGTCCCTTAGGTGATATATACTTAATATTGTGTCCCAAGATAGCAAACAGATGAAAAAGAAAATTTTTCACATGTCAGTTTAAAGGACTAAAGAAAGAAATTTATTCCTCCCTGAGCCCATTCACAGTAGAGCTGCTTAGTGAGAAATTGTTGAAGAAGCCTCACTAATACTTTGCATAGCTGCTAAAAAGCAAGGGGGAAAGTGTGAAAGGAAAAATGCAAGGCTATCAAAACATAACCAAAAGTTTCAGAAGTGCAGTTGACAATGCTACAAAATAAGTGATAATGATACTTAATCCAACCATGAATACCAGACTAACAATAGATAGATGGATGGAGAGATGGATGGATAAACAAACAAATAAAATAATGAATAAACAAATAGAGCTTCGAATAATAATGTATGGTATCTAGCTTTGGGATTGAAACAAGTAGTAATTGAATTAATCCAGCTCTTCTAGAAGAAAAAAAAGTGAAATTATCGGGCTAATGTTTTCTATGTCATAACTTGGCTGCTTGTGATAGTAAATCTTATGTTTTTGAATATGTATATTTAAAATGGAGAAGTTTGGGCAAAGAATTGCTGAAGAAAGTATTTTCTGGCTACTGAAAAGCAGCTTTGATGTAGGGTAATTATCATTTGACGGAATGGACACCAATATTTAAACCCTCTTTCCTTTCTTCATGGCACACATATAAAACTTACTTTTTTCCTTCTGTAAATTCTCCTTTGTAGTCTTGTGTCTATTATATAAAAAAACAGAAAATAAGCAAAAAGAAAACTGTCACTTATTTTGTCCATCCATTTTTCATGGATGACATCTTCAATTATGCCAACAATTAGCCTGTAGACCTGGCTGGAAAGTCAGTACCAGTATGCCATAGCACAATGAAAGTATGAAATACTAACACTGTTTTCTTACTGCCAAAGATGACAATCCTCCCAAAGGGATAATTTCTCTCCGGGGATAAAAGCCACACAAAGCTCAGTATCAGATTTGTTTTAAGACTTTTCTAAGCGTGGATACCAATTATGCATGAAATGGTGCTGGGCTCTGTTAGAGATGACTAAATCCTTTTCCTTGAGGATGGCAACAAGAATCTCAGTATATAGAAGACAAAATGGGACATATCTGAACTACATATGAAAGGTGAAAAAGCAACAAGATTTAAAAAGAGTCATAAAGATCCAAGAACAGAATTCAAATGAAGTCTCTCTTTCTAGCTGTTTTACAAACCCATATACCCAGCCACACACACCCACATACAGGCATGGTGTGGAGAACAAACTGTTCATTGTGCAATTTTAAAAAAAGAGAGAGAGAATAAATACAGATCTATGACCAAAATGAACCTCCACTAAAATATAGCAAATATAGAACAAGGCAAAACCAAGTTGAAGACAGAATTAAGTTGCTAAGCAACTTAACATTCATATGAAATCAGATATAACAATTTGTGTTGGCAAGACTACACTTTAGGTTTAAAGAAACAAAACCAGTTATTAGTTTGAGCTACTAAGTAATTAAATGAAGAAGAATTAAAAGATTGAACTGAATTAAGTCAGTGTTTAACATAAAAGAATACAACCAATTTGTCTCAGAGGCCTGAGGGTCCAAACCGATATTTAATTACAAGACAAAAGATGACTACTGTCAAAGTGACAGAGGTAAAAATAGATTAAAACTCAATGCTCTATTTAAACAGAATCTTGCTCAAAATGAATTTAGACTGTATGATGTTGAACTTCTATAATATTCTTTCTAACATTATATAATAAAATATTCATGTATTATCTCCTTTCAGATACATTCAGATTTATATATTTCACCTTCTGGGTCTATAGTATGTCACCTCAGCAGAGAAAAAATGTTGAATGTAATGTGAATTTATCACTGCTATGCTGAAAGTGTGAAAATGTACATTATTCTCAAATTTGGGGATGTTATTTGTGCTGTTGCAATCAGCTACCATAGTCTGAATGCAAAGTAGCAGAACATCTATTCCAATGATGGGTGATTCTCTCACTCATAAACATGGTAGTAAAAATAGGATTAAACCTTTTGTTTGTTTTTCGTTTTGGAGATGACTTAATTCCCTACTGGCTACTGTTCCTCCTGGCTTCTCTTCAGTCAAGACAATATTTGTAAGGAAGAAAAAAATAGGAACTGCTATCTGTAAATGTTATTCTTCTTCAGACACTAATCTGTACTAATGAGTTGTAGGGCCTATCACTTCAGTTACAGGTAGCAGTACCAGAATAGGCAGTGGATTAAAAACAAAAGCCCAAACAACGGTTGAAATATTTAAAGGATGCCCTAAATAGAGAAAAATATTAAACATTGCATTTTCAGATTTATGAGACTAGAATTTGCACTGGCTCAGATACTTGTATACATTGAGTAAGTTCTATTTTTAAGTACATATAATTCTAAATCTACTTGTAAATGTTACAAAGAATCGAAATCTGGAAAGCTATTTTAACTGCCAAGGGGCTACATCCAAATTGCCTATTTTTTTTCAAAATCAAAAGTCTTGCTTTATGAGAAAAATGTTTTACACCATTTAAAGTATTAGATTATTGGATATTTATAATAATCAAGAAGGTATTTCTCCTTGTATGAAAAAAAGAATAACACTTAAATTGAGAAAGAAGCAAACTCAGTCTAAAGGTCTAATATTAGAGTAATTGTCTTAAGGTTTAGAATCTTTGCTGGTTTTTAAAGCACGATGAAGGTGCCAGACCTCAGAAGTGGGGAACCTGTAGCCTCGAGGCCACATGTGGCCCTCTAGGTCCTCAAGTGCAGACCTTTGACTGAATCCACTTAATCCATATGGCCTGGAGGCTGCAGGTTCCCTAACTTCTGTACTAGAGTTTGGTCAGCTTGGATAGTGTCATTGCCTTCCTTCCTCACTTTTAGAAATCTTGTAGAAGTTTTTAAAATGTCTAAAGGTAAAAAGGTCAGGGACTAGAAAAGAATAAAGGACAACACAGGGATAGAGACATTACTTAATCCCACTAATTCAATAGTAAGAAATAAGATTAGGCCAAACTTCCCACCATGGAGGTTGGTGGCTCAGTGGATAGAGTGCTATGCCTTAAGTCAGAACAACTTGAATTCAAATACAGCCTCACACGCTTACTAGCTGTATGAAACTGGGCAGTTACTTAACCTCTGTTTGCATCAGTCTCCTCAGTTATGAAATGGGAATAATAACAGTACCAATCTTGCAGGGTTGTTGTGATATGAGATATTATATGAGATAATATTTGTAAAGGGCTTATATGCAGTGGGTGCTATTTAAATGCTTATCTCTTTTCCTTCCTGCTAATGGGTACAGAGAATTGGCCATTTACCTTTTAACTGTTCCTGCTACCAGCTGAGCCAGGTGTTGATGATACTAAATCTAGTCTCTTCTGTTGCAGCTGTCAGAAGGGGAACCTTCAGTGCCTCTTGCTCCATTATTTGGTAGCCTAACTACACAACTAATCATTTTAGACTCTTCTCGATCCCATTTTAAGAGAGATAATATATTTAAGACAAACATAAAAGGAGAGAGAAAGAAATGCAAGAACTAGAATAAATTATGTGATACAGTGGCTAAAGCATGGGGAATGAGGTCAGGAAGACCTGAGTTCAAATTCTGCTTAAGACACTAGCTGTGAGACCCTGAACAAGTTACAAATGTTTAATCAGAAAGGAGCTACACTAAGAGAGTTCCTCAGGCTGGCAAAATCACCGATGCTGTGACTATTGTCCTTTTCACATATTTCAGGATACTGATGTTTTCTGCTTGCTTCAAAATAGACTCACTATGATCCTGAGGTCTGTGTGTACTTACCTTAATCCTCTCAATTAGGGATCAGTAAACTTCCCTCCTCAGGACCACTAATGAGGCAAGCAATAGCCTTAGTTGTGCCTGGAGAAATAACCCTAAAACATTGAGCTGCTGTTTTTTGCCTACTGAATAAATTTCAGAAATATGAACCTGGTATGTGTGGCCCTACACAAGCTAATTCCAACCTATCTTTTCATCTATGTCTGTCTCTATGTTCTCACACACACTCTGTTCTCTTCAGATACATTTAGATTTACATATTTTATCTTTCCAGTCTATAATCTATCACCTTAGCATAGATTGAAAATCTGAGATAATGAGTACTGGATTACGAGTCAGAGGACTTGGGTTCAAATCCCACCTCTATCACTAGATGCATTACCTTGGGCAATTCACTTAATGTCTCTGGACCTTCAGTGTCACCATCTAGAAAATGAGAAGGTTGGTCTGGATGTCCTCCAAATTCTATTCTAGCTTTAAGTCTGTTTTTTTATGAAAAATGGGGAAATTATGTTCCAGTAAACCTAGTCTATCTGCCAAATTTCTCTAGTAATTTACATTTAAAGCCTTTACTAATACCTTTTCCTATAACTGGAATGCCCTTTGTATTTCCTCTGCATCTCTGCCTCTTGACTTCCTACTGATCATTCAAGTCCTACCTCAAAAGCCATCACCCCAATAAAACCTTCAGTAAAACCTTCAGCTGGAAATACTCATTTCCTCATTTGATATCACAGTATTTCTTAACTTCTTTTGCACTAACTTGTATTTTATTTGTGAATATACAGCATCTCATTTCTCCTATTAGACTACAAGTTTCTTACAAGTAAGGGCTATATCTTACTGATCTTTGTATTTCTATTAATGCCTATCTCAGAATTTTGTACAGAGTGAATGAATGAATGATGAATAGAATAGAGACATAAGAAAAATGAAGGACTATATCTTATTTTTATCTTCGCATTTCTATCAATGTTTATCTCAGTACATTGCACATAATAAATGAACAAATGAATGATGAATAGAACCATAAGGAAGAAAGAAGAAAAGGGCGTAAGAAAGAGAATTTTTGCTGTTAAATCTATCCCTGACTGATGAATAAGAGAGTCAGAAGAAAAAGGAACAACAAAGGAAAAGAAAGACACAAAGGTACTGAATATTGTAAACATGATAAAAACTGAAGAGGAAAAAATATAGGCAGAGAGAAGAAAAACTGAATCAGATGGTATTCAGTTGAGAGTTTACTTATGCCTCACCTAAATCCATTCCTGCTATATTTGTTCTTAGCTAGTAGTTCTGCAGTTTGTTTTCTCCTCTTTCTCAGTCATTTTCTTGATATTTATTTCTTGAAATTTATGTTGTTTATTTCCAACTCATTTCTCTAACTTAAAGTCATTTTAAATCCTAGTGTTATCTTCTGGGGGTGCAAGTCACCCCACCAATTTAATTCCAAGAAGAAACATAATGAGTATGCTAATTCATAATTTGAGTCACCCATGAAATCATACAGAGAGTTGGGAGAAATCTCACAATCACAAGGAAAGAACTGAAGGGGGAAAAAGTATGACTAGCAGGATTTGGAATTCTGGAGTGTCCAACATCAGATTTGTTCAATATCAATCTCCATATTGCTCAAAGCAGTGCAAGTTAGGCTTCCCAAGAAGTATATTTTGTGGAAGAATTTGAAGGGCAACAAGAACTTGGCTATTCAAACAGGCAAGATACAAATGTCTAATGAGCACACTAGAATACCTTCATGGAATTCTTCTCCTTCAATATACATCTCAAATACCATTTTCTTTATGAAATTTTTCATAATTTCCCCAATAGCTTATGGCTACCATCCCAAACTACCTTGCATTTTATTATAATTAGTACTTTACTACAATTAGTACAATTACTACTACTACTACTACTACCACCACCACTACTGCTACTTTGCTTATGTTTGAATTTTATAATTTTATATTTATGCTGTATATACTTATATGGATAATTGTCTCCTTCAATTAGGAATAATATTTCTTCTGAAGAGGAACTGTTTTATGTACACATTTCCTAATGCAAAGCATGTGGCTAATAAATAATTGCTGATTGATTGATTGGGCTTGAAATATTTCTTTCTGTGTGTGTCTGATGAGACATGGGCCAGAAATATATACTATGAAGCAGTTATTGCAATTAACTAGGATAGTAGATTGTAACGGCTGGCCAGTGACCTTGAGGGAGTGCAAGAAAATTGTAATAAGTCAGTCAACAGCTTTATTATGTGTTAGGCACTGTATTAAGAGCTGGGAAATTAAAATAAAGGAAAAAATATGGAACCTAATTTCTTTTTTTTAAATTTTTTTAAATTCCCATTTAATTTCTTTTTTCTTTTCTTTCTTTCCCTTCTTTTTTTTTTTTTTTTTAGTGAGGCATTTGGGGTCAAGTGACTTGCCCAGGGTCACACAGCCAGTAAGTGTCATGTGTCTGAGGCCAGATTTGAACTCAGGCCCTCCTGACATCAAGGCTAGAACTCTATCTACTGCAACACCTAGCTGCCCCCTTAATTTCAAAAAGCTCAAAATCTAGTGAGCAAACCTAGGCATACACTCAATAGTTGCCACATATTACTGCTCTATAACTACAGGGTGTGCTATGCATTTGGCCAAAAACTCTTCATAAAGTGCTTTTATCTTAGTATTTTTTTTACAATACAAGAAATCAATATATCCGTATCATGAATTATTTTCCTATTACAACTATTAATATTTCCAAAATGTTAATTAAATTAACTACATTTTGGTTCCATTTATTTTTTCCTGTTTTCTCAAGATCATGATTCTTTTTTCTGTTTGATTCATCTGTCTGATTGATTTATTAAGGATCTAATTATTATAAGACACTATCTAAGGTGCTAAAGTCTTCAATTCCCCTTATTTTTTTTTTAGCAAGGTCCCACAATCTTTTTTTTTTTTTATGGTCATCTTTTGTTTATTCTTTCTTTCCCATTATTTAGTTGTTATGGGACATATGTATGTATATGTATATGTCTATGTGTAGCAGTAAAAACATCTACATATATGTATTTGTACTGTATAAAGGAGGGAGGTTTCAGGTTAAGTGTTTTCTAGTAGTCTACCAGGAAATAGGGATAATACTTTCCTGGACAAATTTCAGACAATATAATCACTTCATTGAGACTTTCTAATTTTCCCTACATTGGCATTTTTATGTAGTTGTCTCTAAAAAAAAGAAAATGAGAAATGTAAACACAAAAGAGCTGCCTAAAAATAAACTTTAAATTTCAATTCAGTGAGCACCTTGGGATTAAAATTCAAATCAGAGAAGTGTAAAATGTAATGTGTGCTTAGGGAATAAAACCACCTTTTAATTACTGTTGATGTTTAGAAAATATAGCCCTCTCAGCATCTTATTTTCAAAAATTTGTGAAAACAAGGCAATTTTCTCTCAAAAAACTATATGAGAGAATAAATGCAGAGAATAATAAATTTTGCTCATATAGAATTTTTAAATGTTCTTTTAGCTTAGGGTTCTTTAAATTCCACATTTAGAAATGTAAGATTAATTTTTTTTCTAACCAATGTTCTTCCTCTTCCCCCACTATCATTCCAAATCAAACACACACATGAGCAGAAAAATAGAGAGAAGCCTCCAAATCCCTTGGCATAAAAGAACTAAGGAACAAAAACAAGGTTTTTAATAAGAAAAAATGTTCTTTTCTAACAGTTGCCATGACAAGGTTAATGTGGAAGCTGTCATTGAGTGGGCAGCAAAGAAGGGCACAGAAGTCACAGCACACATATTTAGTCCATTCTCTTCTTTTTGTCAAGGTAAGTCATGCAGGGATGCTCATATAGCATATGAACAATGAAATCATTTGAGAGAACTATTCATAAAAGTCAAAGGATGATATTCCACATGATGAAATTGACAAAACCTACTTCGATACAATTCTCAAGATGAGAAAGCAGAATGTACTGTCTCCTCAAGTTAGCTAGCTTGTTCCAAATGATTAAAAGGAGGTGCATAGTAAATATTTTATTGTAATTCATAAATAATTGAAAGATAACATCATGGGGAAGGATGTAAACTAAATTTATATGCTTAAATCCAAAGTCACTATACATTTTTAGATTATTTCTTCATTATTTTCCTATTTAAAATAAGGCTGATTTCAGCACATTTTATACCCATCCTTTATTGGTAAATGTCCCTTTTGATTATATGTAGTTCTTTCTCCCCCACTCCCACTCCAATGATTTCCTTTCCATGTGCACCTTTTGAATAAGTAGCACTGGAGAAAGAAGGAATGTTTCACCAGAATGTCAATGTGGTCTGCTGCCTGGGAGTTAGGTTGATTCATTACTTTTCTTTGATACTAGTCTCATTGGAGCCAAAGCATCTTGCTTCCAACTCTGTTTTTCAAGGGGAAAAAAGGGCCCTCCTTTTGAGGGGAAAAAAAAGAGGTAAAACTTAATCTGAATGACTCAGGAGGATGGAATGGAATTCAACCTGGGAACATAGATTCTTGTGGAAGCCTATCTGTTTTCAAATCCAGCAATCTACTTAATCAGTAATTGAAAAATGCTATATGTCTTCCATCTTTTTCAGTAGCTGCCATTTATTATAGTTTCTACTATGAGAATATTCAATTCAATAAAAATTTATTAGGATCCTACTTTCTATGTGCTGAGGATACAGTTGTGAAAAACAACACAGTACGCCCTTGAAGGGTTTACATAATAGAAATGAGAGGAGGTTTGTTCACAAATTATAATACAGGTTACAAAAATGATTATGCACGTGCACAGGCCCAGTCAAACAGAGTGAAATGGCACACACAGCCGGTTCCATCAATTGGCAATTGGCAAAAGGACTGATGTAGATCAAAAAGTTAAAGATTCACATTACTTTCCTGCATTCTGGTGTCATATTTAATTAATTTGTGTTTACATATAACTAATAACCACATAATTTTAGGTGCTTTGAAGGCATTCAGTAAATTTTTGATTGATTGCTAAAGGGATTTGGCAATAAAACCAATATGGGCCTTCCATGGCGTTGGCATGTTTATTGTGAGATGAAAGAAGTAAATGTATCCAAGGACAATTTACATAGTGCCTAATTTGAAGTAGTGCATACATATGAAAAGAGATGAGGACAAAAAAATCATTTTATTTTGAAGTGAATGTCTACTACTCTACTATGACATGGTCAATTCAGTGTATTTAGCCATGACCTGTCAAATACTTTGATTATGGCATGACCTATCAAGTTCAGTCTGTAGCTATAAATTTGTCCCAAAAGAATTCTAAGCATTTTGTGTTTGATTCAAGCTTACCTTTTCTGCAAAGCATGAATAACCTTATTAACACAAAACAGATGTCAACTAAACCTAGGAAATAAATATATAATTTCTTGTGGTAAAGTAATTGTTTTTGAAATGCCTCCATTCTTCAGATCAAAATATAATTTAATTGCACATTAGCACAGTTCAATGAAATTCAACCAACATTTAAAAACAACCCAAAGGTATAGATATATGTAAATAGGTAAAGCAATATATTTTACTGAAACTGTTGAAACTAAAATTTAAATAGTTATATCTTAAAAATTATGTGTGTTACAAAAAGATTTGTGATCTCATCAACATGCATATTCCTCCTCAAACAAGATAGATCACAACCTCTCCTTGCCTTCCCAAGTTTCTCTGGACTACCTTTGGCAGTGAGCATCTCCTAACTGGGACAGGCTAGTCTTCTAAACACAGTCACTTGGCCCACACTTAAACTGTTTTTCTTGCTTTAATTCTAACCTATCAGAGCCTACACTCTGTAGGTAGAGCCTTTGAGAACCCAAGGTCACTTCCTTCTCATAACAAAAAAAAAAAAGGAAGAAAAAAACTAAAGCCTAGTGAGTTTAAATTTTTTAAAATAATATACACAAACATATTCCAAAATCCAAAAAATATTTTAGTTTTCTGGATAATTAGAATACTAGAATTGTAAATAGTAAAAGGATAATCAGCTGACTACAGGGCCATCTGAGTGTATGGATAACTAAGTGGCAAAGACTTGAATTCAAATCCAGCCTTAGACACTTACTAACTAAATGACCCTGGGTAAATCTTTTAACCTCTCTCTAGCCTAGTTTTCTCTTCTATAAAATGAGGGTAGTAATAGTGCCTTCTCTACCATGTAGTTGTGTTGATAAAATAAGATATTTGTAAAGCAAAGTTTGTAAACCTTAAAATTCTCTATAAATGTTTGCTATTACAATGTTGCAGTTGCTGCTGCTGCTGATGTATTTTTATTAATGGAGCCCCAGAAATCATTACGGGGTACACAGCACAAAAAACTGATAACTCAACTAAATGAAAGGATTGGCTATATTTGAATGGTGTAAACTTCCAGGTAGTAGCCTAAAGTTCATAAATAAGATGACACCCAAAATGTATTTGTGTGGGTAGAGCTCAGGTCTTTCATAGCCATTAATTGGTACCTAAGTATTTGTCTTAAGTACCTGTCTCAGAGATAGCAAGAGCTCCCGAGGAATATGAAGAAATGGATTTGGGAAGAAAAACTATTGAGTGTTCAATGTATGATTGTATATAAATAGTAAGCTTTTTATGAAACTTTGGAATGATCATTTTTGTGGTTAAAAAGTTTAATAATGGCTGGCTTATCACAAGACACTTAATTTGTGATCTACAAATTATTTGAAATCTGCATGGAGATTTCCTCACTCTAGCCAGGGATTGCTTGAAACACAATATATTACAAAACATACACTATCCTATATGTAACAAAGCTATTAGAATAATATCATTGATAATTATTTTAAACTATATGGAGAAAATTAAAATATTAAAATTATTTCAACGTAACATATCAGTTAATCTATCTACTGTATGTAGTAAAGCCAAAAATGAATTTTAGAACACTGTTATTAAAGTAAACAGTATTTATACTAGCACATATAGAGAAAAGGACCATAAACAGAAGAAAGTCAGCTAATAAAAATATACATTGTAAACTATCGATGCTTATGTTTCATAATTTGACCTCTATCAGAAGATGAGGATGAATGACACACACAGTATGATATACTTAGAAGGAGCCTATTACTGTAATACTTAATGTCCATACTAGCAACAACAACAAGAATAATCATTTATATCATGTTTTCAGTTTTGCAAGGTGTTTCACAAAAATTATCTTGTTTTATCCTTATAACAACCCTAACTGAGGGAAACAGAGGTTGAGTGACTTGCTTAGGGTCATATGTCTCTTGAAAAGCCTGGGAATATATTTGAACTCAGCTCTTCCTGACTTCAGCTCTAGGACTCAATCCACTTTGTCACCTGCTATCTGCTCTGAATTAGAATCCACTTTGTAGTAGTATTATCAGTCCATTTATTTATTTATTTTTCTGTTTAATTTGGGTGAGGATGGGAGGAGGATAATGTTTTCTAAAATTATTTTTCAAGACATTTGACAAAAATGAACCAATTTCTTGATTAAACAAGTCAAATTAAGAAACATTTGTTAAACACTCTGCTCCTGGCACTGTGTAGGGGAAGAAAGGAAATCAAAAACATGGTCCCTGATCTCAGAAGGCTTACATATGAATGGAGAAGACAACATGCAATATGTTTGCATAAAATATATATGGTATATATATATTTTACAATTGTAAATATATACAATTGCAGCAGAGATGACCGGGAAAGGCCTCCTGCAAAAGTGGAATTTAAGTTGAGACTTGAAAGAAATAAGGTAAGTTAGGAGGCAGATGTGAAGAGACAGAGTATTCCAGGATTGAGGGAACATAACAGAGGTGGGGGTTCCAGTCAGTACAAATGCATGGAATTAGAAAATGGTGTCAAATGTGAGGAACAGCAACAAGGCTGGTGTCAGTGGAAAGGAAGGGAATGAAGTGTAAGGAGACTGAAAAGTTAGAAGGGGCCAGATTATGAAGGCCTTTCAATACCAAACAGCAGTTACTATCATTGATCTTGGAGGCAATGGGAAGCCATTGGGTTTTGCTAAGAAAGGAATGAGAGTGCTATAGGAAGACCTACATGCTTGAGTAAAATCACTTTGGTACCTGAGTGGAGGATGACTTGGAGTAGGGGGAAGCTTGAGGCAAAGAAACCAATTAGAAGGATATTGTAAAAGTCCCAATGAGAAGAAATGAGGGCCTACAGAAGTGTACTGGCTATATGAGTGATGGGAAGAGGACATATAAAATAATGTAAATGAAAAATATAAAACATGGTAAGATTTGACAATAGATTGGCTACATGAGGCAAGTATAGGGAAGAATTGAGGTTGACATGGATTTTATAATCCTGAGTGACTTATTTTTGACATATCCATGTATATCTAGCTATATTTCCTTTTTGGAGTCAAATCCAGAAGATACACTTCTTTTGTATTATGTTTTCAATTAGTACAATATAAGCTTCCTAAAGGTAAGCACAGTCTCACTTTTTAAATTTGTATCCCTAGCATCTAGCACAGTGCCTAGCATGTAGTGAGCATATAATCGATGACTAATGGAATTCCTCTTAAAATCAAACTCAATATAACAAAATGTATTGGTAGAGTATTCTGTCAAATATTCTTAATATATTAATGATTTTGATAGTTTAAATACAATAAGAAGAGAGAAGAACCACAGTAAGATTGGGGTAAACAAGAATTAGAAAGACAAATAATTCTATAAATATCAGTTATTATTACATTATTGTTATGAATAAGTTAAAATGTGCATCTCACTTTATATAATAGAAATGTCACTGCAGAGTTATGTGAAAATAAATGAATATTTCAAATGTACCACTGGAGTTTGCTCCTAAACTCAAGTTTTCCTCCAACGTTTCATTATTGCTTAGAAGAGACCCTGGACCAGTCAGGCTTTGGCAGATCCTGGGACATCGCTCCCTAATGGAAAGTCTTGAAAAGCATGGAAATAGACTTTTCCAAGATGCAGCCAAGCTAAAATTTGAAAGATTCATCAATTGAGAATTTGACCATTAGGTGTTGGATTACTTTTGGCTACAGAAACTTATGAATCCATCTACTAAGGTTTTAAAAGTTAGAAATATATATTGGTGGACAAAGTACCAACAGCAATGAAATGCTTTAAGTATGGATGCTTGCCATTAAAAATAACCATGTATGTGTGTGAATGTATGTATGTGTGTGTGTGTGTGTACAGAGAGAAAGAGAGAGACAGAAATGCTTCTATGTATATAGATATAGATATAGATATGTACAAAGTATATTCCAATTAAATCGATAAAATTTTTAAATTAAAAACAATCCTCTTGTTTGTTGGGATATATTTATATATCATTGTACTTAAAGTAATGAGACATAGCTACCTTCACTGCCATTAAGATTTGATGTTAAATTTAGTGTTCTAAGCCATTTCTGTATCTCTTCCATCTCATGACAATAGCTTCAAAGGAAGCTTTCAATGATCATACAATGTACAGAAATCATCAATGTGAATGACAATGAAAAAACAGTAGTGAATCACTAAGCAAACAACAAGGTAGACCATATTATAAGTATAATTTCATTTTTTATTAAAATCTTTTATATTTATGTCCAAGTAGTATTTTTCTAAAGCTTTTTTTTCCAAAGAAAAGAGTATGACCCTTTAAGTAGTTTGACTTTGTTAAATTTGAATTAAATTATTCTGAGATAAAATATACATCAGTTATCCATGACTTTAGCCTTCAAATGAAAGAGGCCCTTGACTCCTTTGTTTCCATGTGGCCTTAGAAAACCTGCCAAGAACCAAGACAAGGACCATGTGGACTTTAAAGAAACAATTAGGTCAGAACTTCCAAATAGCCCAATGGAAATTTTAACAGACCCACATGAAAAAAAAATAAAGAGGTTGGCTTCCCATTGGCAAAAGTCACCACATGGTTTTACAGGTCACTGAGTTTCTGCCTTTTGCAAAGGATGAAAGGAGTAAAGAATGTTAAGTAGGATAATTATTTTTTGGACACATCTAACAAAGAATAAGTATAATTTTAATGAGCTATAGAAAAGCTGGATTAACCACTATTATTTCAGGGTTGAATAATCTTTTATCTAGGTTTACATTTATTGAAACAAACAAGATTAATTGAGTTTCAACTAAAAAAATTGGTTCCTTAGCACAACCTACTGAATTTCAAATTTAATAAGAATTAAGAAGCTTATACATTTGAATATTTATATGATTTGCTGATTAATCCTTTTGTATATTGAATATTAACCAATATTTTCCCCTCTGTATTGAATAAATATTGATAAATACATACAAATCCAGAAATTAGTCTCCTAGTGTAGTTACCTTAGTTGAGCAGCAAGTATTTTTCCTGAATAATAAAAGAAACATTTAATGTATACAATTTTCCTTAGACAGCAAAATTTGCCTGTTATCTACAGTAAAGAGTAAAACAGAATATTGCAGTTAAAAAGATGGGTCTGTGTTATAAGCTTGGAGTCATTCATTCAGTCAATAAATACACATTCAGTGCTTATTATGTTCCAGGAACTTCACTAAGTCCTAGAGATGGAAAGAAAGGCAAAAGATAGTTCTAGCTCTCAAGAAGTTCACATTTTAACAAAGGAGACAGCATGTAAGCTACTATGTATGAACAAGCTATATACAGGATAAGCTGGAAATAATCAACAGAAGAAAAGAACTAGAATGAAGGAAGATAAGGTAAAGCTTCCTGTACAAGGTAATATCTTGGCTGGGACTTAAAGGAAGACAGAGATGCCAGGAGGTTGAGATAAGGAGGAAGACCATTCTAGGTATGGGGAATAGCCTGTTGAAAATTTCCAAAGTCGGTATGATAGATGATGAAGTACAAGCAGGTGTCACTGCACTGATAAGTATGTAGGCATGGATCAAGTGTAATAAAACCATAAAGGTAAAAGGCAGTCAGGTTATTAAGGGTTTTGAATGCCAGAAGATTTTATATTTAGTCCTGGAGGTGCTAGGGAGCCAAGGGAGTTTACTGAGTTGAGGTGACGTGGTCAGACCTGTTTGTTAGGAAGAACACTTTAGCAGTAGAGGATGGACTGCAGTGGAGAGAGATCTGTAGAAGGGATACTAACCAGCATGCTATTAAAATAAATGTAAGGTGATGAGGGCCTGTACTAGAGTGCTGTTAGTGTAAGGAGAGAATGCGGTGTACGCACAATATTACAAAGGTAAAATTGACAGACCTTGGCAAAAGATTGGTTATGGGACAGGGCAGAGACTGAAGAGTCAAGGATGACAACCTAAGTTGTGAGCCTGGGGGACTGAAAGGATAATGGTATCCTCAATAGTAATAGGAAAATTAGGAAGAAGGGAGGGTTTGAGAGAAAAAATGGTAATTTCAGTTTTTTGATATGTTGAACTTCAGATGTTTATTGGACATCTATTTCAAGATGTCCAATAGGAAGTTGTAGACATAAGCCTAGAAATCAACAGAGAGTTTAGGACTGGATAAATAGTTTTGAGAATCATCTCTATAGAGATGTTAATTGAATCCCTGAGAGCTTATGAGATCAGCAAGCCAAATAATACAGAGGAAGAAAAGAAAAGGGCAGAGCTTTGTGGAACACTTACAGTTACTAGGTGTGACTTGAATGAAGATTCAGAAAAGGAAACTGACAAGGAGTAGTCAAATAGGTAGAAGGAGAACCAGGATACAATGGTGTAAAAAATACCTAGAGTAAACATACTATCATGGAGAATGGTGTGATTGACAATGTTAAAGGCTGCAGAGAGGTCAAGAAGAATGAGGAATGAGAAAACTTCTAAAAATTTCCAGGCAATCTAGCCCCTTCCCATCTTTCTTGTTGAATTCTGGGCCCAGTTCATTTTCCATTCAAGGTATCTGTCTAGCATGTGTGTACTTATGGATTAACTTTTCCATCCATGTTTATTCCCTAGTCAGGACATTAGGCAAATTTAATTCCCTTGGTTTTTCCTTTGAACCATTTTGAATGACTGTGGACCTCATTAAGGGTTCAGTGAAATAAAAACATTACCCACAAACTATATCATCTCTAGGATGTTATTACCAATAGTGATCCCAGTCTGGACTCTAAGAAAGACAGTGTTTGATTTTGAGTCAGAGAACCAGGGTGCAAACATCTACTTTACCACTTAGATCCTGTATAAGATGGGCAAATCACTTAAACTTTACCTAAATTTCCTCATCTGTAAAATGAGGGGGTAGACTCAGCAGAAGTTCCTTATAGCTCTAAATTTGTAATTTATAACCTTAAGATCTAACATAAGAATCTTCAATAAATAATTAAACTTGCCAGTCATACAAAGTATAATGGACATGGGCAGAGTGAATACAAAAGACTATTAATGTCAAATAAGTATGCAAGAAAATCTGCATAAAAAGATGCCCTTAGAGAGATGTGTGACTAGAAAAGGTAGTATAGCTAAATCAAAAGAGCGAAAATTTGTCAGTGAACAGCACTCATATTGCATTGGTATTTGCTCAAAGTCAAAAGAAATAGGGGATGAACAACCTTTTACACAATCAGTGGAACCTCTATGGTAGCTCAATAGGAAGACAGGAGAGAATGAGAAATGAGCTCACCAGAGATCATTTGTGAGAAAAGAAAATAAATGTGAAAGCCTGGACCAATTGGGATCTGTCTGAAGGAAGTACTCATAAAGATCACAGACCTATTTATTGAAGCAAACAGTAAAGGGCATCCACATGGATATACATGTACATACACACATGTACTCACATATACAAACAACTCAGTATCAATCAAATTGGTATCTTAAAAACAAACACTGTCATCTCTGCCATAAATTTATATTGGTGCTATGTTTTAGTTTCCAATCTCCTTGAATTGACTTGGCTTAGGAAATAAAACTGATTTAAGTTGAATCAAGAAGAAAAAAAAAATTGACATTTATTAAGCTGTAATCATGCTAGAGTCAGGGTGAAGCTGTGATTTATTAGTGGACATTATACAGATATTTTATATCTATTTGGATAATAAATCATTGTTAAGACCATTCTTCTTAACAAGGTATCAGAGGACAAAAAGGTGTTTTTCTCATCATGGCATATGGCACACTTCAAATAATATGGAAGATTTGTAGGACCCTAGTTTAAAATTAATTTGTTTGTTAGAGATGTCTATTTAATCACTGCCTTTGGACATAGGCCATGCCAAATATGAGAATACTACAAAATTGTGTATACTCAGATATTCAATGCTAAGCTTTGCTGGCAAAATGGTATTTCTTATATGTTAGCATGAACAGAAAAATAACACTTGGCCTAAATCATGATTATCTTTTCAATGCTTACAATCTTCTTAGACTTTAATGAAACACAGCTTTAGTGAAATATCATGAGGATAATAACTAATTCAAACACTCATCTTAAAACCTAGGAAATAAAGTCAATGTTTAAAAATAATGAACCAATATAATAGAAATGTGGTAGATGATAGGAATTGAAGTATTAGAGAATTAATTTTAATTAATACTTAGAAGGTACTCCTCATTATTCCTCATAAAAACATTAAATCAATAATTTCCAGTTTATGTGGGCTTATATATTAAAATTATTTGCTGTTATATGTAGAAATGGACTTTCAAACTAGAAATAGTAATTTGAATAAAATATTTCAAAATTCAACTCAAGGGAGAATGCTTGTGAATATATTTTCTAGACACATGAAGTAGAAGATCTACTCTCTATAGCTAGTAATAAAGCTACCCGGAAAACTGCTAAGATAGAGTAAGAGGAATAAAACAAACAAATGAAGTTAAAATTGGTACAACTTATACAACTCTGTTTAAGAAAAAAGGGGGAAATGTCCAAGAAAGCTAAAATAAAAACCTTATTTGATAATATAGAAGATATTTTAAGGGAAAAAATATACTCTACAAACCAATCCCATTGAGGTAATATGTGTGATTGATACAGAAGATTCCTCCCTCATCTGAAGGAAGAAAGGGGAAAAAGAAAACTAGACAAAACCGTTATAGGCTTTAACACAATTCTGTTCCTAGAATTCCGAATTAATCCATCTGAACAGTCTTGACACTATATTACATAAAAGTTAAAATAATCAAACTTTTTTCCCATGCAAACACTATGATTCCTATTTTAATAATCAACTGTTTTCATAACAGCCTGAATGTGAATTTCCTCTGCTACGTTATTCTAAAGCATAATATTCTTTGGTAAATCTTTTAAGAGATTTGCTATTTAAACTTACGTCTTTAAAATCATATCAATATAGAAGTTTATAAAAGATATTAATTAAGCAAAATAAATTGATTTGAGCCTAGATAAATGTAATGTCTCTGCCAGTGCCTTGAGAAATTGATCAAGAGAAGCTAATTAAGATTTTAAATAAATGCCAATCATGGAACTTCCTCTTCCCTGAGGAAAAGAATTCCAACCTTTGCTCCTGTGCAAAACATCCAAGTACATAAGAATTCTGGATAGATCATCTAGGTCTCCTCTGTAACTGCAGAACTACATAACTAGGACAGGAGTTCTTAACTTGGGAGTCTGTGAACCTAGAAACCTAGATGGGAAAAATTGTAACTTTATTTTCAGTAACTTTTAACTGAAACTTAGCATTTCCTTCAACTGTTTAAAAACTTTTATTCTGAGAAAGGATATGGAGGTTGCACCAGAATGACAAAGTGTTCCATGACTCAAAAAAAGTTTAGAATCCCTGTATTGATCCACATGGATAATAGCAAAATATATTGCCAATCATATGTATAAGCCTTTAGTGAAAAACAAAACAAAACGAACAATAGGTAGTCAGAATGTCATAGGATAGTCAAAGCATTATATGGTGGAGTACCAGCAACATGGTATAATGCTAAGGAGCGCAAGGTTTCTGAAGATGTAGGTTCAAACACCAATCCTACTTCTTGTTCTTACTGTGACCTTGAACAAGGTCAACAACTTCTCTCACTTGCCTTATTGAATTGAGGTGGGACTAGATGATCTCTAAGGTCTAACATTTTAGCTCTAAATAACATAAAAAAGTATGCACAAGCCAAGGCAATGAAAGAAGAGGATCATGGATAAAGGATAGATTCTAATGCTCTCCATAGCAGAACTCTTGCATGCTAAATTTGCTACTGAAGATCCTCTGGAGCTGTCATTTCTTGAAGGGTGACAATTATGCTTGAGAAAAAAAGAGAAGACATAATTTGAGAGTGGTTTGATTTGATGTAAGTTAGCATGCTTTAGGTTGATTCTCTCTACTTTGTTATTGTTCAGTCATTTTCAGCTGTATCTGAGTCTTTGTGACTTCATTTGGGGTTTTCTTGGTAAAGATACTGGAGTGGTTTGCCATCTTCTCTGGCTCCTTTTACAGATGAGGCAACTAAGGCTAACAGGGCTAAGTGACTTGTCTAAGGTTACACAGGTAGTACATGTCTGAGGACAGATCTGAACTCAGGAAGATGAGTTTTCCTGACTCCAAGCCTGGCATTCTATCCACTGTGCCACCTAGATGCCCAATGTTACAATGACAACTTGGTGAAAATGACTGGGACAATCAATGTTCTAACCTACGTCCTTGTGATGATCCTTCAGCATTCAGTAAGAAAACTCCTACACATATTAGGTGTTTCAAAATCCTGAGTGACAACATAATATCAGCATTTGCACATTATAGCAAATGATGCAACAATTAAAGTGATTATTATCTAACCCTTTGGTCAATTTCAATTTTTTTAAAAGTGCTTAGCACTGGTGATTTATGAGCTTGTAATGATCACATCCTTTAGGAAAGAGGCTCTCAAATTGTGCTCCAAGAATCGTTTCAGGAGGTCTTAGTAATAGAAGATAGCTTAATTTTTAATGTGGTAAATATCAATAAGTATAATCCACACAAATAAAAGCTCTGTGGGAGGTCATCAATAATTTTTAATAGCATAGTCCTGAGACCAGAAAGTTTGGAAACCACTGCCTTAGATATTTTCAGGCTACACTGTGTGGTATAAGATGTCACATTTCCTGAGTGGCAGTTACTAGGCAGCATCAAAATTGATATAGCTGCAACAATGTTCTGGTATTTTTAGTACTCAGGGATACTTGGTTTTAACACAGTATTCATTAGAAGGGATAGCAAAGCAAACTCTTCTAGAAAATAGACCTGCCCTAATGCTCAGTGTCTCCTCAACAGCATATCTCTGCATCAAAAATAATGAATTCTATGTCAAGTACTCTGAAGCATGTGGTTGTGTTCAAAGTTCTTGGTGTTTTCCTGAAAATCCAACAATCTTTATGTACATATACATGAGGATATCAGCATGCAATAACTAAAGTTGAATTTGAGCTATTATGAAGCACAACTATGCTTACTGCTCAGGTGAAAATGTCAATTACATGGCCCACTAGAAAGCTGACACCAAGTCACTATATTGATGGACATTCTGACAATACAAATAGGTGACCAAAGTGTGTCTAAAGGAATGAATCTTATATTCTCATGCTAGTGAAAAGCACTGGCCATAGTTAGAGCTGTCCTGTTAAGGAATGTCTCTTGGCACCACTGTCCCTCTTCCTCAGTGAAAAATGCAGTGACTGTTAATGGCAATCTTCTGTCTTTCAGGGTCATTTACTCAGGGCACAGAATAGAGAAAAATGCCCTGTTGTGTCAATATGTCATTTTAAGTCCCAGTAAAACTCTACCTTAACTGTTCAAGCCTTTGATTATACTCTAACTTTCACAGAAACAATCAATATGCTGCTTCTACATAAAAATATTCCAAAAGCATTTTCATGGTTTAAATATATTTCTGATATAGTCTTAATAAATCCCTTAGATTTTGTATATTAGCAGGATGAAAATGATAGATGGAAAATGGAAAGAAAAGATGAGAAGGGTCCTCTCAGGATTGATAATCTGCGGAAGGTTTGACAGGGAGATGAAACAATTATGAAACCAGATGATAAAAATTTGTGAGAAAAGATAAATCAATGAAGAGAAAAATCTTACAAAGCAGTCTTGCCTAAGACATCAAATGCCCAGTGAGTCCTATGTGCTTTATTAGGTACTATACAAATAGAATGAAATAGTTCTTCTGCTATACCTCTGAACTATCATAGAAAATATATTTATACAGTGGTACTTGCGTAATACAATTTTTATCATTACTTATCTGTTTCCATATTATTTATTTCATGTAGTACTTTGTATCCTCTTTTGCTTTTATTATATTCTTTTTTGCCCTATTGTTATTTCATAATACCCCATTCCTTATGTCTATGCCATATTCCCCAGCTAAAATTTAAGCTCCAGGAATGAAGAAACTGTCTATCACTGTTTCTCTTCCAAGGCCTAACACAATGATTTGCACATTGTTTTTGTTGTTTCAGTTTTATCCAACTCCTTGTGACCCCATTTGGGGTTTTCTTGGCAGAGATACTGGATTGATTTGCCATTTCCTTCTCCAGTTCATTTTACAGATGAGGAAACTAGGGCAAGCAGGGTTACAAGACTTGCGCAGGGTCACACAGCTAGTAAGGGTCTGAGGTCATATTGGAAGTTAGGTCTTCCTGATTCCATGTTCGGCTCTTTAGCCACTGTACCACCTCACTTGCATATTGAAGGTACTTAATAAGTGGTTGCTCAGTGAATGAATGGATTCCTAGTTTCCAGGTAAGGAAAAAAAATGAGACTTAGAAAAGTGCAATGCCTTGCCCCGTGGTTGGGAGGCAAGTAAATGGTAAAACTAAGCCTAGAACTTAGGTCTCTTGATTTTATCATGGACTCCAGGATAAACTACAATTCTTTCTTTATTTCTTTCTTTCTATCTAAAACTTAGGTGGTACAAAGATAACATTTGTTTCATGAAGTCAGAAAATATTTTCTTTATCAGCAGTACGAGAAATAGAGGCAATAATATTTTGACATTTTGACATAAATTAATGATTGAAATAGTAAAAATGGTTTTAGTATTATTACTTTTGAGCTTCATTAACAATGAACTACTTAAGTTTTCAGTCTCTTCTGTCCTTATCAAAGTCAAAAAGGAAAATACTTTAAGAACTTCCCACTCTATACTTGTGTTTCTCAGAGTAAGAGCTGTAGGTGAGTTGCAGTGGAATTGTAGAGATCAGAAATAATTTCAAATAGCAATTCTGGTAGTGAACGAACAACGAGACTTGCTATTTGCAAAGAACTTTGCTAAGCCTAGAGATACAAACAAAAAAATGAGAGAGTACCTGCTCTCCAGGGGCTCACATTCAAAAAAAAGGGAAAATAATACATCTAAGAGGGTACAGATATACAAGATTGTGGCTACAAAGGTCCTTAGGATGAAGCTGCAGGACAGATGGTATGACCTAGTGGTCCTGATAGGAAGTAACCTAGTTTAGGTGAAGTGTTAAGGGGGAGATAAGGTGGATGTACAAATATCTACATTACTATAATTTTAACTGCTAAAGTCATATTTGTTTCTGCTGATGAGTCAAGACTTTGGTGCCAAAAAAATTTCTTCCCTGTTTCCAATAGCTTTGGTTGCTCCAAAGGAAGGCGTTGCAGCACTGAGAGACACAATTTCTAGCTGGTTCTTTATTGGCATGGCTCCTTTTAAGGATGTCAGCAGGAACCAGATGAAAGTAAAACTTTCTCTGTATGTCTCTGTCTCTGTCCCTGTCCCTCTGTTTCTCTGTCTCTGTCTCTCTCTCTCTCATACTCTTACTGCTCTGCTTTGTCCAGTGGCAGTGGCAAATGGTAGCACATGAAAATAGAATGAGTTAGACCTGAACTCTTAGACCTTTCCCATTTTTTCTTCACAATCTGCCTTTATTCCAAAAGAAAACTGGTGGTTCTTCTTTCTTCTTTTTCCTCAAGTGTGGGTCATAGGAGCCCTGAGGGTGGGTCATAGAATGAAAAAGCATAACAACCATACCATATTAACCTTCACTATCCCTACAGAAAAGAGTTGTCAAAAATAAATAGCTGCTAATAAAATGAAAACAAGTTTCAATTTTATTTTTATGCCCACTTTTGGGCGACACTGAACTTTTGTATTATAGCAGGCAAACCACCAATAGAAAGCTAAGTAAATGTGCACTATATTTCAAATAAATGAGTCTTAATAGTATTCTTGGCCTGTGGCAATACAGGTAATTGGCTATATCTATCTAAATCACAGTGAATTTTTATTAGGAAGGGTCAGTTATAGATGATTTACACTTTGTATAATTTAGAGATAAATTTTAATAGGAGTTCATTAGAGACACTGTTCTTACATGGTTATTTTCTATCTTTATGAACATGAAATATATTTTGTAGAAGAAAGTCAGGTGTTTATTTTTTATCTTATGTTTATTTTTTATTTTAATCTATATAAAATCTCTAAACATGTTTGTTTATGATTTATATATCACCTATTCCCAGAAATAATGTATTAGGGAAGCTTAAAAATCCACAATATAAAACAAAAAAAATAGTAAAATAGAACACAAAAGCATGTAAAAGGAGCAGATAAATGAATGTGACTAGGTATCAAAGATTAGTTACTATAGATGTAGAAAGTGCACTAATGCTAAGTCTGGAAGTGGCTAATACCCTTTTGAATCTATTTTATCAATAATACTAGCAAATTGACATAGAACCAAAGAATCAGTTGAAGTCATCTTAAAGCAAGTATTACTAGCAAATAGAGGATTCTTTGTAGAGAGACATCTTACACAACTAAGCCAAAAGAGTGTTTGCCCTTGATGGCTGAATAGATAGGAATCCCTATGTATGCTGCACTGGAATCTCCCTTCTGAACCTGGAATAACCAGGAATTGATTGGTTACAATTTGTGCATCTTGCAACTTTCCTAAAAGACATGCAACAAGTTTTAGAAAAGGCTGAATAGAACTCCTGGGGATAAATACTAATGAGGAATGAAGGAATTATCTATCAATTGGTAGCACTGAAAGTAACTGACCCATCAGTTACCTGGATGAGATCTTCCGGCCTGCTCACACCCATTAGAGGAGCTGACAAACAACAAGATCCTGGTGGATAAGGGAGACAAAGCAGCGATGCTTATTTCTTGTTTTGCTTGTGTTTATTCAGCCATAGAGGAAGGTCTTTGGAATGGAAAGGGAGGAATAAAAAAATGGTAAGTGGGAAACTGATGCACCAAGTCACTAGGGGAGTAGAAAGATTATACTTAGATGACTTTCACAAATTAATGTCAACCAGCCCAAATAAACTCTGTCCCAGAGTACTGAATGGAGTACAAGTAGATTGGCTGTGATATCTGTGTCACTGTAGTCAGTAATCTTAAAAAAAATCATAGAGATTGGAAAAGTGCTGCAAGAATGGATAAGAGAATATCTAGTTTTCATGACTGGGATGAGAATGGAGTTTGCTCATTATAAACTAGTGAACTTGATTTTGATTCCTAAGAAAATTCTGGAATGCTGTACTAAAGGCAACTTTGTACACATCTAGGAATAGAAGCAAAGCTCATAAAAAGTTAACATGGTTTCAGCAAGAAGAAATTGTACCAAAATAACTTCATTTGCTTTTATTATAAGGTTATTAATAACACGATTTGGTAATGGGCTTTTTTAGTATTGAAAAAAATAGATTACATATCTTCTAATTGGAGTCTCACAAGAACTATGTAACTAGAGTATGATTAGCCCCACTGGACAGAAAATACTGAGGCTCAGAAAGTTTACATGACACACCAATGAACAGAGAGCTCATATGTTTCAGCAGGAGAATTTGAACCTGGTTCTTCCTGGCTCCAAAACAAGTACTCTGTATGTTACCCTGTACTTCTGTTGTCTCTTACTAGAATGGGAGATCATGGGAAGACAGTAAATGCAGTTTCCCTAGATGTCAGCAAGATATCTGAAAAAGATTTGTCACATTTTTCTTATGGAAAAAGATTTGGGGATAGATGATAAAACTGTTAGGTAGATTCAGAATTAGTTGAATAGCCCAATCCAAAGGGTAATCATTAGTGATTTGGTGTCAGTCCATAAACATTTATGAAGAACCTATGTGGGGGGCAGTTAGGTGGCGTGGTGGATAGGGCAAGGGCCCTGAATTCAGGAGGACCTGAGTTCAAATCTGACTTCACACACAAAACACTTACTAGCTGTGGGACCCTGGGCAAGTCACTTAACCCTATTGCCTAGCCTAAAACAAACAAACAAACCAACCAACCTATGTGCCAGGCGCTATGCTAAGTGCTGGGGATACAAAGGCAAAATACAGTCGTTATCCTTCAGGCATGTACAATCTAGTGGGAGAAGACAACACACAAAAGAAATCAGAAAAACAGGAAACAGGATAACAAACAGGAGCAGGGGCATGAAAAAGTCCATAAAAATGCAGTCTGGTAGGAAATGAAGAGATAGCTGTCCTGGGCACCCTCCTTAAATGGTAGGACCTCTGTTCCTCAAATCAGAGGAAGGGAGGGGCCCAAGGGACAGAGGATACTGATGATATCCCAGTAGTGAAGTGATGTTGCAGGATAAAGAGGTTCTTGGAACATGAAGAAGGCCTGAGGAGTGCAGTTGTGAGGGAAATTATTCCAGTTTCTAGGGACAGCTTAGGTGGAGGCTACCCTTAATCTGTCCATGGCCTTTTATTATTTAAAATTTCTAACAATGACTAGAACAAAGACATATAGTGTATGTTTACAAAATTTGCCAATGGCACTCAGCCAGAAGTAATCTACCATACGAGAAGTCCATATCCCCCCCCCCCCAAATGAAAAAGAAAAATCTTGAAAGGTTAACATATTGATCTGAATAAAACGTAATAGGGATAAACAGAAAGCTATATTTAGGTTCAAAGAGTCTACTTCACAAGTAGAAGATATGGAATTTGCTATTTGACTTAAAGAGAACTAGGGGTTTTAAGTGTACTGCAGTGAAATGGTGGCCAAAAACACTAATATGAATTTAGATTTTATTTATAAGACTATAGTATCTAACACTAAGGATATGCTAACTATACTGTATTTAGATTGTTGCAATCACATCTAGATACCACAATTTATGAATGATGTAAAAGTTGGACACTGTCCAAAGGATGTCAAAGGGGATAATGCAGGTCCTAAGACTTTAAGTTATGAAGATATGTTGAAAGTACTTAGGATTTTAAACTTGGACTAGAAAAGATTTAAGGGCAACATGACAGTGGTCTTCAAGCATTTGAAGGATTGTTATATGGAAAAAGGACTGAAATTTATTCTGCTTGGCCTCAGAGAGAAGAACTATAAACCACAAAGAGGCAAATTTAGGCTTGATATTAGAAAAAATTTCCCAAATACATTTAAATATTTAGAAGTAGACTGTCACTGGAAATAGTGAGTCCCCCTTCACAGTAGGTATTCAATCAAAGGCTAAATAATTTGGAATGATTTGTATTAATCTGAAGTTCTGTTAAACTCCGGGATTGTATATTTCTGAGTGAAGGAGATAAATCCAATTGATGTGTAACAATAGAGAAAGCTGGAGAAAGATCTCAAGAAATGCTGAATGAATAGGATTGATGGGGATAAATATTAATGAGGAATGAAGGGACTATCAATTGTTGGCACTGAAATAAGTCACCAGATAAAAAGTAGTCAACAATTGGTTTGACTGTTATTTTATATATCATAGGGCTATAAGCTAAAATCAAATAGTTGTTACTTTTCAGAAAGGTTTTAGGATTTTGCATTTGAAGACAACTTAGAGATATAGTCCCATCCCTTACCCATCCTCCCCACTTCCATTTTTATAGATTAGAAAATGGGGTAAAGATAAATTGAATGACTTGTCCAAGATCATAGAGTTAGTAAGTGGCAGAACTAGAAATTGAATTCAGGCCTACTGACTTAATGCAGTGTTCCTTTCTAAACAACCAGTCCCTACCACTATACCAACACACACACACACACACACACACACACTTTCCCTTTCTTTCGAACACAATAAAAAACTCATGCCATAGGTCAGCTATGGGAATGAAATTCCATAAGATGTAACCTTCTCATTTCAAATTTAGCTAACTCTGGAGTGAGTTATATGATTTGACAGCTTTCTAAATAAGACAGCTAGGTGGTGCAGTGGATAGAGTACTGGTGTTAGAATCAGGAAGACTCATCTTCCCTAATTGAAATTTGGCCTCAGAGACTAACTAGATGTGTGACTCTGGGCAAATCATTTAACCCTGTTTGCCTCAGATCCTCATCTCTAAAATGACCCAGAGAAAGAAATGGCAAAGCACTCCAGTAACTTTGTCAAGAAAACCTCAAACGGGATCACAAAGAGGCAGACACAACTGAAGTGACTGAACAACAAGAATCTTCTAAATAAAAGTATTTCAAAGCTGATACTGATTTTCTTAATAATGATGCCATTAAGAGCTAAGAGATTAAAAAATTTCTTCATTTTCAGACATGATAGTACTTATAATTATTAGAACTTGAACTTGAAATAGACAAATTATGAAGTCACCCAGGGTGCAACTCAAACAGTTTGCAAAGAGAGATAGTTTAAAGTATTATTTTTTCAATACACATGTTTTAAAACCAAAAAAATTCTGTCCTCCATAGCTGTTGAGTATTTTCTTTTGTAATGCCAAAGGTGCTATAGGAAAGGTTCAATGCCTTCTCCTGCAGATAACAACATTCAGGGCCATGATTTTCAAACCTCACCTAGAACACACAAGTACCTTGTCCCAGCTCTAGTGATTATAATCTTTATACATGCAGCTGAAACAACCAACACATCTTTTTTTTTTTTTTTACTAGAATTTTGAGTATTTTTCTGAAATGTCTGTCACTACTTTCTACTCTGCCTCTTAGATTCAGTGTCAACCTTACTTTTTTTTTTTTTCTTTTTGGTGAGGCAATCAGAATTAAGTGATTTACCCAGGGTCATACAGCTAGTAGGTGTCAAGTGTCTAAGGCTGGATTTAAACTCATGTCCTCCTGACTCCAAGGACAGAGCTCTATCCACTGCACCACCTAGCTGCCCCTCAGTCCTACATGTTTAAAGCAAAGAATGTTTCTTATAGCTGCACACCAGGCAGATTTGTTGACTGAGGTGACTTCCCAGCCACCCTGTAATACCACTTTGTTTAAGGTTGTGTTTAAGTGATTCCTTAAAAGCATTTCTTCTGTCCTTCTTGCCTGGGATTGCTTCAACTGACTAAACAATTATATACTAATAGGAGAGTGTGATTTTATGTAGCCATCGTGATATAACGGCCTGATTGACAGCAATAGCTCCATGAGGGAAAGGCTGAGATTATCCAAGGGAAATTACACATTTTGTCATTGTTTAGTCATTTCAGTCATATATAACTCTTCATGGGTTTTTTTGGCCAAGATACTGGAGTGATTTGCCATTTCCTTTTCCAGCTCATTTTATACATATGGAAATTGAGGCAAACAGAGTTAAGTGACTTGCCCACTGTCATACATTTAGTAAGTGTCTAAGGCCACATCTGAACTCAAGTCTTCCTGACTCCAGGCCTGAAGTTCTATCCATTGTGCCACCTATCTGCCCCCAAATCAACATCAATCTTATATTTAAAGGGGTTAATTAAAATCTGTTTATTAACATTTTTATTAAAACATTTATTAAGTTTCTAGTGTGTGTGATGCATGATGCTAAATGAACAGCTATAAGTTAGTAAATCACCCAGGATTTATAGTCACATGGCATTCACAATTCTAGCAAACTACAAACTATGTTTTCAATTTTAAAAATTGAAAAATAGGACAGCAAATTTGTTTAAGACATCCATAAATATAAAATTGGCTTAATCACTCAGGACCCAAATTAAACTAGGCTAATCAAAATCAGTTTGTTACAGTTCTTTGTATTATATATCTTTTAAAACTAGCCTTCAGTTCTGTTTTCTGATTGTTTAGTTGGTTTTCTGTTATCTTAGTGTGCTCTAAATTCCAAAATATTGTTAATCCAGTATCATATGCATATGCATTTATCTTTGTTCTAGTAGTCTCAAATATTTACCCCTATGCTACCAACCTATCTATTGCCCAATACCCCTTAAGAGGGTGTGCATGTTTGAGAGATGGCAAGATTATGCTGTGTTTTGGTTTTTTTTTTTGAGGCCACAGAACAGAATAAGCTAAGTGGACCACAATAATAAGTAACCTGTGAACTTGAATTAATTTATTATACTCTATTACTCTAGCAGTTACCTATAGTGTACAAAATGACATACGCTCCATGGACAACAGTGCTATTATCCATGTATAGCAAAGACAAGAGAGTATAAAGAAGTACAAATGTAGATTTCCTAATGGAAATTATTGACATGTTTTCATGACTAGAGAGGCATAACAATGATGTTTATGCAATTAAGAAGGAAGTCCTATTAAGAAATTAGGACTGATGTTAGTATTGTTGCCAGGATCCCAGAAGCTGTGTTTGCCCAGAAGAGTTGAAATGGAATGATAGACATTCCCAAAGCTGAAAGCTAATGGCCTATTAATGGCCCATCAGTATCTTTTGCTAAGAAATAAACCTGGCTGAGCATCTGGTGGTACAATATAACTTGGGAATAGCAAAAAATAGAAAATGTAAACCTAATTGAGAAACATAATGAAAAACTAACAGGGAAAAACTTGTTTATTTTTCATGGCAACATCCTAGAATGTTGTAAAGAGAAACAACAAAATCAAAGGTCAAGTGAAGAAAACCTTGGGAGTATGATTTTAAGAGTAGAAAAGGATATAATTAAAAGGATTTCTTTGGGAAAGGTAAAATTTTTGTTGGTTTTTCCACTATTTTAATTGTTCCAGTTTTGTAATATTGAAGTATAAAATTGTTTTGGAACTACTTTGAATGTAATATATACTAGAAACCTTTCATCAATACATTTTGATGGAAAAATAAGGGAAATAATATACCCATAAAGGTAAGACATCAAATGGATGCCAATTGGTAAAGCTTCAACAAACTTAATGTTTGATCACTTCATTGAGACTTCATTGTTCCCTGAACTTGAAGTCCCTAATGGTCTGACCACCTGCATAAGTGGGAATGAGAGGAAGAAGAGGAGATATAACCAAATAATTTAATCCTCACCTAAATCCCTTCTTTACTAATAACAGAAAGCCCTATCCTTAACCCCCAATAAAGCAGTCATTTTGGAGGGTAATTCAATGCAAGATAATGCTCATGTATGTGTCAGGTATGAAATTTGACACTTATTCAATCAGCTAACCAATAAGTATTATATCTACTTTGTGTTCATCACTGTACTAAGTACAATAGAACAGCGGTGTTAAACTCATAGACTATCAGCCAGCTGCAAAGAGCCAGCAAAAATCCCAAGTATAGCTTGAACCAGATTAAAATGTAATTAGGAGATGTTTGATAAAATAAATAAAAATATAATACAATATAGATAATGTTAATTTGTGATTTTCTAAGTAATTATGTAACCTGCAGGAATCTATTTCTATTTGAGTTTGACACCATTGCTGTAGGAGATATACAGAAGAATTCTAAAACATGAAATCCTTCCATCAAGGAGTTTCTAAATTGGGAAGTTGTGGAGAAAAGACTCCTAAACATGAAAGAGCAAAAAGTATTCTGTTTAAATGAAGTCTAAAATTGTGACTAAAAAAGTTGGGAGGAAAGGAAGATAATTGAGGGCTCAGTAACAAAGGGAAAGTTTCATGGACTTTGACTTGAGACAGACCTCAAAAGATAGGTAGCATCTGTGTACATAGGAAGTAGGAGAGCAATCCAATTATAAGAAAGGGGGGGACGGAATACACACACATACACACACATACATACAAACATATATATGTATGTGTATATACATATATACATATATATATGGGGAGAGAGAAGAGAGCATGTTTGTGGGATAGAGTGAAGAAACTGATCTCACTGAGGCACACAGGGTATGTGTTGGGGAAAAGTAAGAATGAGACTATGGAGGAGTGTTATCACAGAAAGGACTCCTTAGTAGAAGAATGAGAATAATCAGGACAGACTTCAGTTTTTTCTCCTGCTCCCCCCTGCAACCTAGGGCCTATAAAAGTTTAGACAACATCTAAAAAGAAAGTGAATACAAACTAAAAAAAAAAACACCAAAAGTCCATATATTTTGCTCCCTCTAATAAGAAACTACTCGATGCTATCAAATACATCAATACAAAGATATATAAAGAGGAGACTCAGCCAATTTATTACCTTCTAAGATTTGTTGAAACAGTTTTATTTTCACCTTATCTGTAGTTATTATTGGTATGTTATTAAAGATCTTATTTACAGCTTAGATGCTGTAATCGTAATTCATACTCTGAAATTAGCTTATTATCCACATTTTAAAGATAGGCAATGGTTACCTTTAGGTAAATTATATCACTATTTCAATGCTACCAAGTAGTAGAACAGTGAAAGGAGAAATTTACGAGTGCCGTTTCAGTACAAAGGCCATCAAGTACTCTTTTGACTACTTAGAATCTTTTAAGGTTTTTTTTTGTTTTTTGTTTTTTACATTAAAAGGGATTCTTATAATAACACAAGAACACTTCCAGGGAGATCTTCACAATGGCACAAAATTCTGTTAAGAAATATATCCATACATAGATATATTATCTATATCACAATAGAAAATTTTTCCAAATTCTAAGTGGGCATGTGTGCATCAGACTAGTAATAATAGAACTTGCTATTCTCGCTGCCTAACAGATTGGAACAAAAGGCCTGGCTTCCTAAAATAGAGCCTATTTTACCATCTGATCACTTTACTTAACCAAATGTGGTAGATTTCTAGATCTGTTTCACTAATGTTTATTTTTCCTCTGTATTTAATTGATGATTTTTTTCCTCCTACTTTTATGAGGAAATTCTGCTCCTAAATGCTAGAACTCCCTTAGCTTTGAGAAAGGAAAAGAAATCCCAGGTCCGGTTCACATTGAAAACACTGCTCCAATTTCCCTCAAGTAGACTATACTTTTCTCTAACCCACAGTAGCAAAATCCAAGGCAAATGCAAATTGGCTGAGTCTAAAAGGAAAAATCAGGCTGTGAGGAAAAAGAATTAATGAAAAATTAAAATACAACCTTCAGCATTGGTGCTTCCCTTCAGGCTATTGATGCCCATGGCTAACAGATGCATCGTTGTCATGAGACTGTTTAGTAAGGAAAGGCCTAGTAAAGATGATGTCTTTGAACCAATCTTGTCTGTGAAACAACTTGCTATACACACATGGCATTCAATTTGAATATCTTCACTGTTCTGATGGTAGAAAGCCACAGTTTTTTGAAAAACAGAGGCAAAAAAGTGAAGGGCTGATCCGGTGATTTGTTCTCCCAATAACCTGTTTCAGAAACACGGAAAGATCTAAGGGCATTTTGAATCTGTAGAATTGGTTGGTCAATGCTTCTTTTGAATGAATCTGTATGCCTTTACATTGCGTTTGCTTTTGAATGTGACGGGCAGCAAAGTGAAACTGACTCTAATACTGATCTTTGTAACACTGACTTTAACAAGATCAAGAATCTAGGAAATTCAGCTTTGCTGTCACTTGCAGACAGAAATGAATATAATAGCGCACAGCAGGAAGTGCGACCTTGAAAAAGGCAAGGAGCACAACAGCAGCATACCATGGAAGAGAATAGGAAGAAGCAACCTCTAGCAAAAGCCTTGAAAGCACATATGGAAGAAAAGGAAAAAAATAAAAGGGGGGGCAAAGAAGAGAAATGGCTACTTTCAAAACAAAGGTATAAGACAAACACAAATCACTGGAGGCATTTGCAAATGTAACTCAAAAGCTAATATGAATATTAGTCCTCATCAGGTTATCTAACACTCTCAAAAAAATTCAGAATCTCAAGAACGGAAATAAACTATGCATGTTATACAAAGAATGTTTTCCTACTAAATAATTCAAAGATGGTCATGGGCCTTTGACATGCAGATTATCCAATCAGTAGAAACTTAATAAATTAAATAGGACTTGAAATCAGATGAGTTAAGTAAATATCTGAGTTCTCCATTAAAAAAAAAAAAAGAGAATCAAGTCTGCACACTCTGGGTCAGGAAGCTTAATTTCCCTTCCTGAGAATTTGAGAACATGTTATTAATATATACATATACATGTATATACATATATATTTACATATTACAGAATTTGAAATACTTGTATAATATAAAATGTTATTAAGTATAATATATAATAATTATATGACATATTACTCTGCTCTGGTTGAATAACATCTGGAATATTGTGTTCAGTTCTGAGTAACACATATTAACAGCAAATTAACAAAGTTTAATTCATTCCTTGAATTTGTCATTGCTCTTCTTGAAGGGTAACATCCAAAATACTTGGTTAAGGATTCTAGAAACCTAATTATCATGAAGAATATTGAAACAAGTGGAGATTGTTTATGCTCCAGAAAAGAAATTTCAATCAAGCAATCAATCAACATGTGTTTATAAAGTTTCTTTGTGTCAAGTACTGACTAAGCACTTGGAATGCAATAAAAAAGTGAAACAGTTCCTGACTCCAAGGAGGTTAGTTTCTGTTGGAGGAGTATTATGTATAAAGAATAGTAAGAATATGAATCAGATTGGACTGCACAGTGTATGAAGGGGAGAATAAAGATAGAATGGGCCTAGGACAGAGTGTCCAGGAGGGAAACTTAGGGATATACACACAATTGAAAACCTGCCACAAAAAAAGTTTCTAGTTTTCTTTTGTGTGACACTGAAAATAAGAATTAGGATTCAAGGGCAAAATTCACATTGAGTTCAATTTCAAATATATTTTAAAGAACTGTTTTCTCACAATTAGAGTTGACCATAAATGGAATAGGTTACCTTTCAAATAGTGGATCCCATTAACTGGAAGTGCTTAAACATAACCTAGTGACTATCTGTTATGGATCATTTTAGACAAAGTAACTACTTTGGGTGAAAGGCTGGATAGTCCCTTGCAACTTAAAGATCTTATGATTTTGTGATATCTTTCTAGCGTAAGGAAGAAGCAGCACACACATACATGATTATCACACATATAATAAAATGAATTCTAACACAATTTGGGCAAGATGGTATATTAGAAGAGAAAAGGTGATAGATTTGGAACTAGATGTGGAGCCAGGGGATCTGGTTTATTTTTTGAATCAATATGTATTTATTAAGCATCTACTGTGTGCCAGGTGCTATCCCCTGGAGACACAAATACAAGGAATGAGACAATTCCTACTTATAAGGAGCTTAAATGAGATAACATGTGTAAAGCACTTGACTAAGCTTAAAAGTTTAAATGTCAGCTATGATTATTCATATTGCAGATAAACAACCAGCCTCTTGATTGGTTTTCATGAAATGATAAAAGAGGAAGGTCTCTAGCATATCGGGCCAAACTTCAATACAGAATGTATGAGGAAATATGGACATGAATTTTACAGGATGAAGGCATGAATGAGTGTCAGTGTGTACCAGTGGAGTGGTGTTAGCATTACTAAGAGCACAGATGCATCAAATTATCAAAGTATATGTATCATATTCCTCTAGCAAATTATAAGGATTACATAAACAAGCATGTCTTCTTAACTAAAATTTTGCATTTCAACCAACTTTGATAGACTTAGCTATTCTCAACAATACAATGATCTAAGACAATTCCATAAGACCCATGATGGAAAATGCTATCCACATCCAAAGAAAGAACCATGGAGTCTGAATGCAAATCAAAGCATATTTTCTCTCTCTTTTTTTGTCTTTCTTGTGTTTTTTTTTTCTTTTGTTCTGATTCTTCTTTTGCAGCATGACTAATGTGTAAGTGTGTTTGATATGACTGTACATGTACGGCCTACATCAAATTGTCTGCTGTCTTGGAGGGGAGTGGGGAGAGAGAGAGGGAGGGAAAAATTTTGGAACTCAAAATCTTATAAGAGTGAATGTTGGAAACTCTCTGCATGCAATGGAAAAAAAATAAAATACCACTAAGTGGAAAAAAATAAAATAAAATTTTGCATCCCTCTCAGTGCCTATTAAAATGCTCTGCCCACATCATGCATTTAGCAGATTTTTTTTTGTTTGTTTGTTTGCTTTGTTCTGTTTTTTTTGTTTTGTTTTGTTTTTGGTCCATGTGACTTGCTTTATTGCCATATTTGCTTGATTGCAGTGGTCTGGAACCTAACCTGCAGTATCTCTGAGGTATACCTGTATTTGGGGACTGGAAGGCTCAGTCTAAAGCCATGATGCCAACTTGGGGGAAGAGCAAGGTGAGGACACTTGGGGAATAGTAGCCCCCTTCTCCAGGCCAGCATGAAGAACCAGGGCTTGGTTGATCCCATGATGCTTGGAGAGCACCACAAGGAAGCCATAGAAGGTCAGTCTCTGGACATTGCTCAGGACTTCTTTGACAAGAGCTGGAGTGGGGATGGTTGTACTTGTGGCAGTCACACAGGTTCTCCATATACTGATAGAAAAGTGACACTTCCACTCCTTCCAGGGCACTGGTCTCACTCAAGGCAGGCCACTGACGATGCTGCCCACTGGATGATGTTGGCACTATGACAGTGTTGGGGTTTTTGCCTGTCAGTAGGTCCTGATAAATGGCGACCCCACTCTCCAAGAATTCAGAGTAGTAGAACTGGTTCTGAAAGGCAAAGAGGAAATCTGAAAAAGACATGAGGCAGTCCATGGCATCGTCCAAGAGCACAATCCTGGGGGAGAGGGAGATCCTTGCAAATGTTGCTTTGAAGTGAGTTTGTACTCAAATGAGGAAAGTGATATTTCCACTTTTCTCTGTCCTGGTCAGACCACATATGAAGTATTGTGCTCAGTTTTGGAGCTTCATTTAAGGAAATACATCAATAAGCTGGCACACATCCAGAAGAAGACAACAAAAACAGTGAGGAGACAAGAGACCAATCTATACATGTAGCAGTGGAAGTAACTGGGGATGTTTACTTTGAGGACAGAAGCCATTTAATATACCATTAGTCTTCAGGAATTTGAGAGGCTTTTTATGCTCCTCTTGAGTCTTGCATTTGAAAGTCAAATTTTCTATTCAGTTCTGGTCTTTTGATCAAGAATGCTTGAAAGTCTTCTATCTCATTGAATGTCTATTTTTTCCCCTAAAGGATTATACTCAGTTTTGTTGGGTAGGTGATTCTTGGTTGTAATCCTAGTTCTTTTGCCCTCTGGAATATCATATTCCAAGCCCTCTGATCCTTTAATATAGAAGCTGCTAAATCTTGTGTTATCCTGACTGTGGCTCCACAATATTTGAATTATTTCTTTCTTGCTGCTTGCAATATTTTCTCCTTGACCTGGGAGCTCTAAAATTTGTCTATAATATTCCTGGGAGTTTTCATTTTCAGATCTCTTTTAGGAGGTGATCAGTGGATTCTTTCAATTTATATTTTACCCTATAGTTCTAGAATATTGGAGCAGTTTGTTTTCCTTGAACATTTCTTGAAAGATGATGTCTAGGCTCTTTATTTTTTTTGATCATGGCTTTCAGGCAGTCCAATAATTTAAAAATTATCTCTCCTGGATCTGTTTTCCAGGTCAGTTTTCTTTCTGGTGAGAAATTTCACATTGCCTTCCATTTTTTCATTCTTTTAGTTTTGTTTTATTGTTTCTTGATTTCATATAAAGTCATTAGCTTCCATTTGCTCCATTCTAATTTTTAAGGACTTATTTTCTTCAGTGAACCTTTGTATCTTCCTTTCTATTTGGTCAGTTCTGCTTTTTAAGGCATTCTTCTCCTCATTGACTTTTTGGATCTCTTTTACCATTTGGCCTAGTCTGTTTTCTATTTTTTAAGGTGTTATTTTCTTCAGTATTTTTTTCTTTCTGGTGTGTGTGTATCTCCTTTACCAAGCTGTTGACTCTTTTTTTTTTTAATGATTTTCTTGCATCACTCTCATTTCTCTTCCCAATGTTTCCTCTACCTCTCTTATTGATTTTCAAAATCTTTTTTCAGCTTTCCATGACCTGAGACCAATTCATATTTTTCTTTGAGGCTTTGGATGTAGGAGCTTTGACTTTGTCTTCTTCTGACTGTGTTTTGATCTTCCTTGTCACCACAGTAACCTTCTATAGTCAGAGTTTTTTCCACTGTTTGCTCATGTTCCCAGCCAATTACTTGACTTTTTAACTCTTTCTTAAGGTAGGGCTCTGCTTCCAATGTGGAGGGAGTACTGTCCCAAGCTTCAGGGGTTTTGTGCAGCTGTTTTTGGAGATACTTCTAGGGACCTGAGGTGTTTCCTACTCTTCTGCCTGTGCTCTGGTCTGTGAGTAAGCACAAGGACTCTTTTCTGCCCTGAAACTGTGAGGATGGTCTCCCTTCCACTATGGCTGCAAGTTCTGCTATTTTAGTTTTCCTCCTTGCCCTGGGACTGCCATTTGGGACTGCTACTTGGATCTGGGTATGGGCAAAGCAACAGAGTTCTGCCTCAGTGCTAGCAAAAAGACCCCTGTAATCTCCTGACCAGTTGTTTAATCCCCTTCCTGTCTGTGCTGATTCAGTCACTCCCAAGGCCAGTTCCTGGTTTCCTGGAACTGCGTGTGCTGGCACAGCCTGCAACAGACTGTGCTCCACTCTCACCCAGGTGTGACAAACCTTTCCTGCCGACCTACTAAGTCGTCTTTGGTGTCTGTGTACTGAAAGGTATAGAAATCACCAGTGCTGCCAGGTGATCAAGTCACCCCAAAGCCTGCTCTGGGTTTGCTGGGGCCCAGTCTGCAGTAGCATGGCCTGTGCTGGACTGCACTCCTCTCACACCCTGGTATAACAGACCTTTCCTGCTGACCTTCCAACTAGTCTTGGGCTGGGAATTTTTTTCACTTCATTTTTTTGGGGGTTCTGCTGCTCCAGAATTTGTTTAGACTAATTTTAATGGTATTCAGAGGGTTTTGGGGAAGACTCAAGTGAATTCTTGCCTTTAATCTGCTATCTTGGCTCTGACCCTGAGGATCTGGTTTAAATCCCCTCTCTGTCATTTACTTATTACCTGTGCTACCTTGGAAAATCACTTAACATTTCTAGGCCTTAGTTTCCTCATCTGAAAAATGATGAAGTCTAGAGCAGATTAACTCTAAGATCCCTTATAGTTTAAAGCTATAATTCTATTATCCTAAGTATAATTTCCCAATCTACATCCTTTAAAATACAAATTTATCCTACAATGGAGGCAAAGTGATCTAAAAAGGAAGGAGTTTCTAGATGACAAGTGAATGTGAAAATGGGTGTTGTTACTTGGGGGTTCTGTTTTTCAGGAAAGTAGACAACTGTATTAAGAAAAATATGGTAAATAAACATTAAAGATTGTCTAGCAGTAGCTGCAATGTTCCTTATCAGTTGTATATTTAAATCATTGTTCTACTCTCTTATTCAATCCTTTTTGTAGAATCAAACAATCAGAAGAAAATTCACACATACTTAATGGCAGAGTCATCAGTTAGTTGTACCAATTTAAGATCAGTAACTCTGAGCCCTTAATATATTGCCACAACTCAGTGACAAAATGTCACATAGGTAACTCTGTATTCTTTACTGTGAACCTCTTAGACAAACATTTTAAAAGACTATTATTTAGTTTGAGCAATTTGGGAGATTGTTAAACAACCAAAGACTATGTTATACTATTCATAATTGTAATATTTTAAAGTAAAAATACACAAAACCAAAAGACATTGAAATCTATTGCTTTATATTATTATTTTCAATTATTTACTACATTTTATTTTTCCCAGAAATAAGCTGAAAATATAACTCTACAGTTGAATTTAAAGATTTCTCCTTGACAATCCATTGTTCTCACCCATGTTAATAAATGTGTTCACTCATTTCTGAAAATGAGGAGAACAGTACTTTCTAAATTCTCAGATCTTTACAATCAGATTTGACTTAGCTGTAAAAAGCTAACACTGACACTGGAAGCAAAAGCTGTTCTGATTTTAAACTGGGGATTTGAAATATGAATGCTTCTCAACCTATAACTTTATACAGATTATTCTGTAATGAAGAAAAATACTGGATGAAAATTGTATATAGTAAATAACTCATTATTTGAACACCTGGTTCCCATAAATGGTCAAATTTTCTTCAGAAGGAATCAAAATGAACTTTCATGGAAAACAATTCATAGGAAAAGTTTAATTAGCTCAGATTTGGGCTATGCACCCTACATATTTCATTTTAGTGTCATGGGCAAATTAAAGTGATTCAGCCCACTGGCAAAAATACAGGACCCAGTTAAATCAAGTAAAATGGTTACTTGCAATTTTGCACGCAAAAATATAGCTTTCCAGTTAAATTACATAAAGTTCATCAGACTGACAAGCAAGGAAATGAGTCTCAGTCTAGTCTTTCCTCACAGGTCAGCTGCTGCCTTCTAATACTGGGAACTCTCTGTCATTAGCTCTAACTTCCACTGAAGAGGAAAAGACAATGAACCCAGGACTTCTGGGGAATGACCTGAGAAAGTTAGTGTTGCTTGAGATGCCTTTCCTAATTGTGTTAGAAGATATATGGTAGAAGAAGCTAGAGGGAGAGGGATAACTAAAAATCCTTTAAATCAATCAATGAAGGGATTCAATTCAATTCAACTTAACAAATGTTTATTAAATGCCTACTATATGGAAAACACTTTGATAGGTGCTGGGGATACAAAGGTGAAAAGCAATATAGTCCACCCCCTAGAACCCAGTGATGAAACTGGAAGGATCTACAAGTTCACAGTTGAGTATGGTACAAGGTAGTCTGATAAGGGCAAAGCAGAATACTTTAGGGAAATGTAAATGAGGCGTGGTCACTTTCAGCTGCAGAGAATCAAGGCTAGGCTTCATGGAAATTTAATAGAGATGAAAAGGGAACTTATTCAAAGTCTAGGAGATAGTCCAGCCTAGCTCAGGGAAGCAGGAGAAACCAAGGCAAGAAAACTAGATAACAGGAAGCAGTCCACAATTGTGGAATGTTACATACAGTATAATGATCTGTTTTATTTAACTCTCTTTGTTAGATAGGAGGATTCTAATGGAGGGGAAGGTGTTCTTAGGGTTTTATGGTAGGGGAAAACATTTTTTAAAAGTATCAAAACATTTAAAATCATTTTGAAAATTATTAAAAATCTTGATAAATTTTAAATAAAGTTTTATAGGAAGCTACTGTGAAGTGTCTTAAATTTCAGTAAGGAATGGGTATTTTAGGGAAATCTCTTAACTAGATTTCTGTAAAACAAAAAACAAACAAACAAACAAAAAACCTTTGTGTTTCCCCAGAATTTACCTCAAGGTCCCCAAGTGCAGCCCTTTGACTGAATCAAGTCCCAGAGCCCTAGAGGGCCACATGTGGCCATGAGGCTGCAGGTTCCCCACCCATGGTATTAGGAGACCCTATACAGAGAAGTTCATAACACTTATGAATAGATCTCTTTCCACACATCCCAAAATTAAAGAGGCTTCACAAACTGAGTGAAACTTATCTCAAGGAATAACTTATGAATATTTTTAAAAACTTGATATTCTCAAGAATTTGCTCATTCAAAAAATCAGATTAAGCAAGTTGTATTGCCCTTTAATTTAAAAGAATTTAATTCCCTTTAATGTTTCTTTCACTGTATATTTTAAAAAATCAATTATTTTGCATCATTATCAATGCCATAACTGGAGCAAAACACAGAAAATATGAAAAATACATACCATTTTATGTGTCAATAGGGTTTTAATAAGTATAGATTATCCTGAGTATTAAGTGTCATTCACCATCTAATATTTTCATTTCAAGTATCTTCTTAGTCATAGTTACCAGCTTTGCTTTAATAATGAAGAAATTGACATTTCTTTTATATCACTGTTATCAATTAGTGTTTCTTTTGTTCAGTTAGTAAGCTATCTTTTAAATCCAGTGTAGAATTATTTCACTGCAATTTTTTTTTCATTCCAAACCCTTATTTCTAAGTAGTTTCCCCCAAAAAAGCCACTTTACTGACATGTTGGTCCCTTTCTCTACTGGAACTCAGTCATGTCTCACGTTAAAAAAATAAAAGATGAATTTGAGGGTGTCATAGAAGTAGAGTCAGGCTATAGAGGAAGGAGAGGAAATATATGATTAGACAATGAAAGGTCAAACTTAAATGTTGAGTGCCCTTGATCTCCTTCTCATTTGAGCTTTTTACATCCATAAGCCCAGAAGAAAAAAGTGTTTTAAACTATTTAAAGGCATGAAGTAAAAAGACATGTTTTAAGAAAAAAAGAAAAAATAAGCAAAACAAAAATTATAGAGGTAAGGGAAGTTAGCTATAAAAGACAAACAAGTATACAAATATATTTTAAACAAATAACAAATATATTCTTAAAAGTTTCAACATGGTAGCTATTGAAATAAAGGGGCAAAAGCAACTGGAGAAATTATATGAATGAGAGTTTTTAATTAAAAGGCATTTTCATTTTGATAAACTCATTGTATGAGACCTAATAAAAAACCAGGACAGCGAGGTGGCACAGTGGATAAGTTAGAAAAATCTGAGTTTAAATCCAGCCTCAGACTGGGTGTATGACTCTGAGTAAGTCATTTAACCTTGTTTGCCTCAGTTTCCTCATCTGTAAAATGAAAAGAAATGGCAAACCATTCCAGTATCTTGGCCAAGAAAACCCCAAGTGGAGTCATGAAGAGTCAGACATGACTGAACAACTACGAAAGAACCATAAAAAGTAATATGAAAAAATGTAAATAATAAAATGTTTTTCCATATTAAATTATCAACATATTGAACATTATTATGCAAATGGTAGAATATTATATTTGTTCCCATTATGTATTTAGAGATAAAGCTGAAAAAATTACAAAATAAACAATTTATCATTGTTGGTATTGCACTAATACCTGTGAGATCTATCATTTTTCCCTCTGCTAATATCTAAGCACCAGTAAATGAGCTGAATATATTTCAAGCCCATCTAAATGAAAATCAATATAAAAATACAATCAAATATTATAATCATGTTCTTACATTTTTAAGGCCAATAAAATTCTAACTCAAAGAGATTAAATAAATTAACATGTTTACAATGTTTTTCAAACCTTAAAACACTACATAAATATTATTATTATTATTTTTTTAATTATCTTATCATGGCATGGAGATAAGCCTGAACTCTTGAAAAGCATACCATCATATTGTAACCCACCATACTTAAAAATTTTCAGTACGGATTTGGTGATAGATTATATTTGTTTTCTCCAGATAAGCCTCATAAATTCATAGTGGTTCATCTTCAGAATGGTGGATATAATAATGGATAAAATAAAGAATATTTTAGCTCATAGCACCTCACAAAGAACATCTACATTGAGGGCCAATGATCTAAACCAATTGAGAAACTACTTGTGTTGACATAATTATGAATCCTTGACTTATCATTAATATTTATAATTCCTTCATCTTAAAGCAACTCACGAAACTAAAAACATTAGGTAGTTAGGCCATTAGGGTCTGTACTTATGAACTTATTGGTGTAGATCAGAGGTGCCAAATGCATGGCCTATGGGCTTCATGTAGCCCACAACACTCAAGGGCATGGCCTGAAAAATATTAAAATGTAACTGGATAAAAGTGAAAAATATAGATAACAATATGTGGTTTTCTAAGTCAACATGTGGCCTGCAAGGATCCTTTGTATGATTTAGTGACCCTGTTTCTATTTGAGCTTGACACCACTGGTATGGAAGACTCCCAGGAAGGGAACTCCCTCTGTTCTCATTGAGATAGCTCCCTCTACTAATGCAGATCTGCAAGTATTCTATAACTTTGGGTCATAAGATCAAATATGGAGCAAGAAGGGACCTCAGAGGCCATGTATTTCAACTCTTTCATATGATAAAACTGAGGTCTTGCAGCTTCAAAGAGTCACCGGGGGCCCTGAGAAATTGAATAATTTGTCAAGGCTACCATAAATAATGTGTCAGAAGCAGGAATTGAAACCAGGTTCTTTTCTGATTCTGAGGCCAGATATCCAATACACCATGGGTTAAGAGAGGAGAAAAAAGTTTTTAAATGGCACATAATAGATAAAATATTGACGCAGTTTAGGAAGTATTGTCTGTAACCAAAACTCCCTGAGAATTTTAAGGTAATAGTGATATGAATTTCCTTATCCATTTCTTGACTGTAAAAGTTAAGTAAAATGAAACGTAGCTTGGAAAAACTCTGTTCAAGTAATTGCCTCTTCCAGCTTTATGAAAGTAAAGGTATGTGAGCATCAGACCAAATTCCTGGTCTGCCTCTGGAAATGTGGGAGTCATACTTCCCCAAGTCTACCAAATCCCATTCCAGCCTAAGGAGAATATTATAGAATACCCAAATTAGACCAGGATTGAAACTAGTAATCACAGTGTTCAACATAGTAGAATCATTAAGAAAACAGGACATCTGCTTTAAATAGATACTATGAAATAATGTATATAAAAACACTTTACAAATGTGCTAGACAAATAGAAATGATGTTTACTTTTTATTACTAATCACCGGACAGTGACCATTTCTAATTCACATTTTTCTAAGCTCTCTATGTCCTTCCTATTCACCCACCCTAGCCAATTGCATAATCTCACCAGTAAGGCTAAAATAAAAAACAAAGACTGAAAAAATGTGCCATAGCTGTTGTAGGGCATAGGAAGCAGAGCAGAGACTACAGCTGTTCTTGGTTTGGAAAAGCAAACTAGCTGAAGGAACCTGGATTAATGAATAGCTAGCCTTACTGCTTCAAATGTTTTGATTAAAATGTTTTCCCCTAGCCATTGGTTTACACAACAGAAAAAGAATATAATAAAAACTTTCCAGCTCAAATAACAGTTGCATGTATTGGCACTTTTATATTCTGAAAATGGCCGATTGAAAGTCCTAATTCACTGAATGCTGAGAAAACTGTCTAATAATACATTCAAAAGTTTTTAATCTAGGATAATATTTAGTTCAGGTCCTGTCTTAATAAAAAGAGGTGTGGCATAGTGAATGGAATGCTAGCTTCAAAATCAGAAAGGTCTGAGTTCAAATACTGCCTCATACATATACCAGCTGCGTGACTCTAGGAGTCACTGAAACTGTGTCCCCAGGCAACACTATAGGAAAATGAATTTCAGAGTAGGTACTGATCTACATGAGTAAGTGTTTTCTTCACCTAGAGCTCTTTATGCCAGTTTAATCACTAGTCCCTTTTTATTATTATTAATATATAGCCATTAATTCCATTTACAAAGCTATTTCACACAAGCAATGCTGACCACAAGCAATTACACAAGAACCTGATAAAGAAAAACAAAGTGAAAACCTTCAGTTATTTTAATGTTGAATCCTATACCTTAAAAGTGTAATACAAATTATAATAAAATTACCCTCATTTTAAGCAGTATAGTGTCCACATTTCAAAGAATTTTTTTCTCCTTCAGCCTTGTATAAAAGGAAGCAATATAGATTTCTTACTATGTACTTATGCAGTCAATGCACTCTTCAGACTTAGAGAACCAGAAATGGAAAAGCTGCATTTTTGCCAAATTCCTTCAAATAAGCTCCACATTCTAATACTAACATTCATGACAAGCCTGAAGTTTTGAAAGGATGCCATTTGTATTATCCGAGCACACACACAAAAAAAGCATCTGGAAAATTACCTAACAACTGAAACATCCTATTCATATTTTCTAGTGAATCAAAATGCTGAAAAGATGTTCAGCAACTCCATAGTTTACACTAATTTTCAAGCTTATGAACAAGTAGTACCCTTTTTACCAGTAGGTTCTTTTTGGGAAGCATACAACTGGTAAGGGTGTGGTTGTTAATAGAAAATGGATATTAATTTTAATATTGTTACTTTTGTCTTACAATTTCTAATACAGTATTAATACTTAATAGCACACTGATGGCATTTATAGATTCTAGGATGAAACAGCAATCCTAGTCCCCTCTTTGTTCTGGTCCCTGAGACTCACAGCTAGCTATAGAGCTAAATAAAGCATCCCTACTTCTTTGTAGAATACTTTCAATTAGAAAAATGACAACCTAGATAAACTCAGAATATTTCTATTAATGGCTTTCAGATTTTCATTTCAGGGAGTCAAGTTTTGTTTTGTTTTGTTTTGTTTTCCCTTATAGAAAATTCTTATACATTTTTGCCATCAGTTTTCTAATTGACCATTAATGTATGGTTCACAGGATCATAACATCATAGATTCAGGGCTAAAAAAAAAAAAACAAAAAACTTAGAGGCTACCTAGTCCAATGCCCTCAGTTTATAGGTGAGGAATCTGAGGCAAGCTAAGAGAGGTTAAGTGACTTGACCAATCCAGGTCACGTAGGAATTAAATCTCCATTCTCTGACTCCAAACCCACTAGTCTTTCCATTGTAGCACAGTTCAAGACTCACCTATCCTTTAAATTTTATTTTGATAGTAGTAATAGCCAGGATTTTTAATAACTCAGTCTTACAACAAACTATACCTTCCTCTGACCCTCAGATACTTTATACCCTGTCCTCCATTTATCCAACATACAATGGCTCATATTGTCTCCTCCTGCACCTCATTTTCCTTTTCCTTCATTTACTTTTCAGAGAACCCTATGACTCCTGGATGTGTCAGTGCCCTCTTCAGTATAGTGACAATATTACAGTTGAGGCAATGAATATAACAAGTATGCCCCTTAATCACTTAGTGACTCACACTTCTCAGGTAGATAGATTTATTGTGGTACATAGCCCACCCAGACCCAGCTTCTGTTTAATCTACATAATAATCCCCCCATTCCCAGGCACACTAGAGGTTAGGAGTTAACATTCTGCTACCCTATCTTTTAAAGATTGTGAACTCTAGCACCAGACTACAAGGGTATACAATTCTGGGCTATCATACGGCAGTCTTCATTGTGCGGTATTACGTGCTACACTATATGAATTCCACCATAAGAGATTTAGTCCTGTGGGTTAAGAATTTCTCCAGGCCCTCATTTAAAATGCAAATACTCTGAATAAATGTAGGGCATTAATGAGCTAATGCCTTCATGTGAATTAGTTTATAAAATTTCTTTACTCTGGAGAAACTAGGGATTCATACTAGTCCTTGGTGTCTGCTATGAGGGGGATAATATGAGCCAAAATGCCTTTCAGTAAAGGTGAGAAGTGCAAAGGCAAGCTTTCCCTCCTTCACAATTTTGCCTAGGGTCACCTCTGAGTACAAAAGCCAAATGTGCAAACTATTCCAACACTAAACCAAGTTAATTGAAGTGTTGCCCCAGGATTTGGGTCAAGCCCAAGGCTGGCAGTGTGGTCCAGAGGGAGTTCGATTACAGTTCAGAAGTTCCTATAAATTCAGATTAGTTTAAGAACAAATTCACCTAAACAGATTTCAAAGTGGACTTGAATCCAGGAAAAGTCATCACACAGGTCAGCATGAAAATGAACTTCCCAGAATGGATCTGGGTAAAATTGAGAACTCCAGTCATTGTCATTCTACAATGAACCAATTAACCTGGGAATATTTACCTGAGTATTTGCAAAGTGCAGTTGTGCCACACACACACATGCACACATACACACATGTGTATATGTGTGTGTATGTGTATACATACACATACACGCATGTGTGTCTCTATAATTTCAAAATAGAAAAGGTTAGGGTCAGATACAACCCATTAATGTCAATGTTAACTTATCCTCTCTTCTTATCATATTGTCCTATCTTTCTGGCCTCCTATGTATATCAATATAGTCCAAAAAAAAAAGTTCAACTACTTAATTGCAGGTATTATCTAGTTATACAAAAACAAATCTTCCTTCTCTAGAATTTTTTTTAAATATGACTATCTATCCACGGCAGGTGAATGAAGATGTCAGATAAAATGAGCTATCCAGTATACTGCTTCAAAATAATATTTCCTTTTTCAGTCTAAATAGAATAAAAGCAACATTAGACTAATTACAAGGAAGGGATTATAACTTAGTTATCAGAAATATGAGCCTGCAGAAAAAGTTCTGGAGACCACAGACCTGGTTTTGAGTCCATGCTCTACTACCTTTATAGTATGTCCATAAGAAAGTCACTTCACTTCTCTGCACCTTAGGTTCCCAATATGTAAAATGAAGGAGTAAGATTATATGATCTTTAAAGTCTCTGCTAGCTCTGTATGCTATGATTCTGTGATCCTAGAATTTCTATACTTGTTTATATTCACCAAGCTGTCAACAATAATGTTTTTTATTAAACACATAATCTGCAAGTAACTTATAATATATTTTCAGAATACTGTCAATAAAGAATATTTATTATAAAAAATTAATAAACACAACATAGAGTATAGGTATAAATTCATTTCAAAATAAAAGCTAAATTTAACTTTAGATGGGAAAAATAAGTTACTATTATACATGGAGTGTGTGTGATATTATTCAAAAGGACACTTGTCAGAAGGACACCTAGCTGCTCAGGGAGGATGGGATGATGATATAGAAAAAAATATAGAAAAAATAAAGCAACTCAATTCTTATATTCCTTGTATTTTCTCTGACAACAACAAAATATCTGTGTGGAAAGGACAACAAAGCAAAACACAGCTAATAGGGAATTGATACCCAATATAAATAAAAAGATGAGGGGCACTTAGCAGCTTTGATAAGTTCAAGTTACCATGTCAAAGTGAACTACCTGCCAGAGTTCAGAAAGAAATGGCAGATATTAAGGTTGAGCAATGGCCAAAAATCTCTGAAAGGCTCTGAAGAATTGTCAAAGTTCCAAAAGATCAGAAAAAGGCAAATATTATCTTGATTTTCAAAAAAAGGAAGAAAATAGAATCTGAAAACTATAGACTAATAATCTTGACTACCATTGCTGGCAAAATTCTAGCATATAATAAAGGGATTTTTGTTAGCATTTAGAAAAGGAAAGTAATCACAAAAGCCCCGTATGGTTTCAGAAATAATAAGCTGGTAATATTGGATTCAATACTTTGTTTTGGGACAAGAAGTGAACTTTCTTTCCTTATGCTTATTTTAATTAAAAGGAAAATGTTCTCTTTAAGAAGCAAAATAAAATTATCCTATGTAACTGTAGCCAGCATATTTTTGTTTACCTAAAGCAAACATATAAAAACAGGTCAGATTTTTGTGGGGGTGTGAATTAATTTATATTTTCACTAAAAAAGACATACATACTTAAATAAATGATTACATTTAAATCTTCAAGCTGAAAAATCCAGTGCAATATTTGTGAGTACTATGTCAGCTACCTTAAAAAGCTTCATGAAGAACAAAACAGATGGGACTTTCAAGTTGTTTTCTTTTTTTTGACAGCCTCTAGATTCTTAGATCAGTGGAATGTTATATGTATGATTTGACTTTTAGCAATACATTTGATAAAGATTCTCATGCTATTTTTGTGGAAATATGTTGTTGTTGTTTGTCCTTTGCTCTTGAAGAGGACCACTGCATCAGGAAAGTGATGCTATGACTTGAAAGTGAATTGGATTTAAGTGAGGTAGGGCTGTGCAAAGTCACCATCCTCACTTTCTCCTCTGTTGCCAACTGGATCCAGTGGCAATAAATCAAGGTGACTGGAGATGGCCCCCTGTGAAAATATAGAAAGATAAGGGATAGACTATAGTACGATCAACTGGATTTGGAACTGTTTAAATGGTTGAAACCAAATAATAATCACTGATGTTTTTATGTCTACTTGAAAGCAGGCCTACAATGGAGTATCTTGGGGATTTATGCGTGTCTCTATGCAGCTTAATATTTTCAGCTGTGACATAGATAAAACTAGGTGCTTATAAAATTTTCAGAAGACACAAAACTGGGAGGGATAATAAATGCATTGGTTGTCATGATTTTAAAATCTCAAGGACCTGTGGCACTGGATCAGATCTAACAAGGTGAAAAACCTTCCTTATATTCAAAAGATGTACTTTAAAAACTGTTTTATTATGGTGAACTGAAAGCTCAAAAAGAGTCAACAGTAGGGTAAATCAGTCTCTAATGAGGGTTGCATTAGAGAGACATATTATCTAGGATAGGTAATAGACTCATTGAACTGAATCCTAACCAGACTGCATCTTGAGTATTTTGTTAATTCTAGGCATTGTATTTTAGGGAAAAAATTGGATAATGTCCAGAAGGAAATCAGAATGGTGATGGCTTTGGCCATGACATATAAGGATTGATTGAAACAACAATAGTAATTTAACTCTAATAAGAGAAGACTTGATTGGGAAGAAGAAAAAAGAGGAAGGAGAGAGTGGAATATATGTCAGCAAGTATATGAAGGGTTGCCATACGGAAGGGGGATGAGACATTAGGCATTCTTGTTCCCATGAGGAAGGACAAGTAGCTATAAGTGGAAGTTGCAAGGAGTTATGTTTAGGTTTGATATAAGGAAAAACTTCCAAACATTTTGATAGAACCAAGAATGGAGTGGATTGCTTTGAAAGTAGTGAGTTCCCCCTACTTCATATCTTTAAGCAAAAGCTCAATAACCACTTATGAAGCACATTGGAGTGGAGAGATTTGTCAGTTGGACTAGATGGCCTGAAAGATTTCATCCAACTATGATATTTTGTTTTTATAATTTTTAAGTCAACACTTAAATACATTAATTTTCTTCTAAAAATTTAAGCAGTCATAGACAGGGCAATTTTAAAACTGCTTAACACTCGGGAATTTATATTAAAATATGGACTAAATAGTCAAAGCCAATAGTAGATAGATCATTAAGATTTAAGTGGAGAATATGTTTTAATTATTTAAAATCCAAAGAAATACAGACATGGTGTTGAGAGATGTAATGACTTAATATATGTTTGGTTCTTAAGAACAGTTATACATCTACTCATTTCAGGGGAAACTTTCGGTTAATGGACAGAGTAATAGTTTTGAAATCCATACCCATTCTCATCTATTATTAAATATAGAAAGATTATTAAATATTAAATAATATATTTAGCAAGTTTTTCATTAGCTATTCTTCAGTTTATTTCATGAGAATCATTTATTCCCATCAAAGTTTGATTCTTAACTATCTTTTATTGTCATATGCTTATTAATTTTTTTCTTTTTGTCTTGTTTTTCCCTTATCTTTCCTTTGAAAGCTCTATGTCTATTTTTATGTTATTTACTCCAACTAATATCTTTTTTCAGAAAGTAGAAGAATAAACAAAGTTTTAAAAGTGTTTTTGTCATCATTTTCCAATCCTTCTAAAATTTGATTGAGAATCAGCCCTTAGATTAGAGTTAAAGAAAATTCTTCCCCCAAAGAACTAAAAGTGCCAGCTTGGTGTCACTACTTAAAAATAAAGTTAGTTTTACTCCTTTATTTGGAAGAAGAAGGTAACTTTCATAATTATTTTTATTAAAAGGAAAAAGAAAGTTCCCCTGGGAACCAAAATACATATATGTTTCAAAAACCTGATCATATCTTCCCTAATACTATATTCATTCTTTTAAAAAAACATTATTAAGTATCAATTTGGGGTTTGGGGTTATGTTAGCTACTACTAAATTAGTTAGATTTCTCTCTTTAGATGTCTCCATCTGAGAGAAACATGTCTGGCTACACATTGAGTTAAATGTAATTTAGTTTCTTCAACAGGGACTTAACAATATTAAAAAAAATTTATTTATGTAAGTTATGTGTTTGAACAAATTAAAATTTTGGGGGAACTTTCTAGCTCTTTAAATTATTCTGGAAATGCATATATAATTGAATTGCTGGTAGGGATTTATAGGAACTTGTAATAAATTAAGGAGGGGTTTGTTAAGCTGAAGATAGAAGAAGTATGTATTCCAAACAAAGAGATCAGAGAAGAATATTCAGAAAAAGAAAATAACATGTTGCTAGGAAGTTGACATATGGGCTAAAGAGAAAAATAGGAAGCAAGATTGTTAAGAGATTCTTAATGAAGGATTGTGAAACAGAAAGGTCTTAGACTGGGTTGATATTTCAATAGGAAGTCACTTTAAAACCTTAAAGGATTAAGTGATATGATTTTGGGAGGACAGTGGAAAGGGCCCCAGACTTGGAGTAGAATGACTGGGACTTTGTATAGTCTCTTTCCATTACTAGCTATATGACCGTAGGTAAGCCACTGAAAGAATCTGAGGGTCAGACAGATTATCTACAAATTGGAGATCGTATTTATGATATCTGTGTGACCTGGCTATTGTAAAAGTGTGGTGCAATGGCAAAAGCATTGACTCTGCATTAGAAAACTTACATTCCAATCCTGATTCTGTTCTGTATGGCCTGTGTGACCTTGGAGAAATCAGTTAGCTTCCTTGAACCAAATTTTCTCATCTATGAAATGGTGAAGAGTGAATGTGAACTGGAGCTATGATCTTATGATAATTTATATGAAGTTGTTCAATATCATGAAAGCATTATATAAACTTTATCTCTGTTACTATTATTGCATTAATGATACATGAAAGGGCAAAACTAAAAGTGATAAAGTATTATAATAATAATTCAGGTGATAAGTGACTAGGTGTAGTATGAAGTTATGAGAGAACCCAATGGATTTTTAAACAATGAAGAAGAAATAAACTGATTATGTAGAGTTATGGTAAGGGTCATTCAAAAATTATTCTGGACAAAAATCTGAGCAAAATGTTTTTCTGAATGCAGGGAAAAGAAATACCTAAATCACTCTACATTACCCAGATACTCTTGTGTTGGCAACAGTGTGATGGTACATGGAGCGAAAGGAGGTGAGATGGGGTGGTGATGGTGGAAGGCAATTAAATAAAGCCAAATATTCATTGCAATATTCCTCTTTAGTCATATCTGAAAATCATTGTTTGTATCAATTTTTAATTTTTTAAATTTTAAATCAATTGCATCAATTTTTAAAATTCCTCCACTCCTGTCTTTTCTCCTCCTACATGGTTCTTGCCCCCTATTCCCCAAGGCTATCTTCAGTAGGTATATGACAGCATATTGTTTACCCCCCTCACACTTCAAAGAAAGAATTGGGTAAATTTATCCTTATCTGTTGCAGTAATTAGAACAACATATGCTTCATAGAACAGTTGTGCCATTGCATGGTCTAGGGAGTCAGGGGAGACAGCTGGGCTAAGCACAAACAAATTTGAACTGCTGAAGGCTTGGAAAGTTCTATTTAAACAATAACTTTTAATAAACACACATTAATAATCACAGCTAATACTACTGTGGTTACATAATCAACACAAAAGATGGAATGAGATTAGTCTGTCAGAAAAGAATATTTTTTCCAGTATATACAGGACAGATCACAGAGTAAAAATGAATTGAGAAGAAAAAAATTGAAGAAGCTTCAGTGATCTAGGAAAATAATTCTGGTAGAAATAGCTAGTTTTGTAAAAAGTGTCCACATTACCAACAAAAATGACCAGTATTAGTCAATTAATATTGTTGAGATGGGAGGATAAGAAATGAAAGTAAAATTCATACATCAATGTTAAAAAATACTTTTTTTCCCCCTAGGACTAGAAATAATATAGACATTCATGTTATTTCAAGTATGGAAAGGAAAAAAGGAGATGAACTTGAAAGCTCTAACAAATAAGAAGGCAAATGTCTCAGGGCATATAACAATTTGTTGTTGCTGTTGTTGACAACTAGGTGGCAGAGTATATAGAGCACCCTGCCTGGGGTTAGGAAGACATGAATTCAAATCAAGCCTGGAACACTTACCAGCTGTGTGATCCTGGCTAAATCATTTAATCCTGTTTGCCTCAGTTTTCTCATCTGTGAAATGAGCTAGAGAAGGAAATGGCAAACCACTCCAATATCTTTGCCCAAGAAAATCCCAAATGGGGTCACAAAGAGTGAGACATGACTCAACAACAACAATAACAAAAGAAACCTTAAAGGTCAGCTGTTGTCATTAGTGGTCATCAATCATTTATTATGGACTTGTTTTTTTCTTTTTCAAATAATCATCTTATATGTTTCTGGTTGTTTTAATATAAGGGAGGGTGTAAGAATGATCTCTTTATTGTTGCATTTCTATTAAGTGACCATTTTAAAAGAATAAATTATTCCAAATTAATTTCATATTCACAATAAGGACCATGAACTTCTTTTTTAAAACAACCTTTTGCTTCATATTTTCATTTCTTTTGAACTCTCTGTGAACTTTCTTAAACACATAAGTTTTATTTCCTCATTGGAGCTATTTTCTCTAGTCTTGTTTTGCAGAAGTTTTCTAAATCATATAGAGAAATGCCTAATCATCAAGAAATGCCTATTCTGAAATGCAATATTATCACACTAACGGGATCAGACAAGCTCTGGATGTCACTATAAAAATATTAAATCACACTCTGAATTTAAAGTGGTCAATATGAATAAGATGATTTTCTTAGGTTAATTTGGAATCTCATAATTCCATTAAAGGTATTCCACTTATTGACAGATTAATTGAAGTCTATCCAATTTAGACTTACTAGCAATTACTGAGTAACCACTGATATGAATATAGCTGCTTTGTTAAAGAATATATATATATACATATACACACATATAGTTAAATATGTGTGTGTATTTGTACATGCATATATATATATACATATAATGTTCTTCCTTTTTATATATGTATTGACTAAATTTTTTGAGTTCTGAGATATTCACATATTTTAACTAAGCTGAACTAGAATGATGAGTGCTATATGTCATAATTCAGTCTCAAAAAGAAAACATTTCTCATCCTGAATTTTTTGCTATTTTAAATTCAGTTTAATTACAATGGATAAGCCACAATTAAATATGAACCTCAGAATAAGTCAAATACATAGGACCAAATCACAACACAAGAACAAAGAAAATGTAGACTCGATTATGTCCTGTTACATTAAATCAATAACTGCAAAAGTGCTCTTGTGCTTCTCCTGGTTTGCTTCTGAGGTAGCCATGAAGTAATACAATTTTGACTCATATTTCACAAGTCTGATTGATTTGTAATAATAAAAAATACTGCTGACAAGAACACATGAAATTCAAATCCATTAACATCAAACATCTAATTATGATCATAACATGGTTGATGGAGTAATAGAGGAATATTATAAACAATAAAACAAAATAGTAAAATTATATGCATATCTACAAGCCATTAAAAAATTACAGCTTGTTTTAAAGTCCCAGAGTTACATCACTGAATCAATAAATGGTCTCAGAAAAAAAAAAAGAATTTTTTAGGGCAAAGTAAGAAAATAAGATTGAAAATATCTTCCTTTTGGTCTTTTGTTCCTTCTGTTTTGATTCCAATGTTACCCAAAAAAACACATATCAAGATATGGTTTTCAAACTTAATTTCTCATCCAGAATGCTTTCATTTACACATGAGGTTGTTGCTTACGATGTTCAAAAGTCTGTACATAATATCTATTGCCTATTAGCTATGATGACTTTGTGTAAGAATATTTAGATTTTATTAACTGTTAACCAGGCAACAGAATGTTCATCTATTTGGTTTATCAAGCTAAGAGAAAAAAAATCTTCTACACTGTAAATAGTAAAATCTATTTCCAAAGTCTCTAGATCTAGGGACATCGATTGATCACATGTTGTCTTTGGAATACAAAATGATTAGACATGTTATATTTCTTTATATGTCACTTATAACCTGTAATATTTATGCTACGTAACATTTATATATATATACATATATATATATATATCTTACTTATACATATATTACAAATGGGTGTGTTTCATTCCACCAAATATTCTGTAGTACACAATGAGTAAATGAATGTGTATACAATTATGTAAAAAGTTTTAGTTATTTTTAATAAATAAGCATGTTTTAGTATTTAACCAAATATGTAACTGCATCTTAATATAAACAATACACCTTCAAGGGACTGTGATTATATTGTGTGGGTATTCCCTCTACATTTCAGTTTTCATGAATTGCTATTGCTTAAAAAAAAATCACCATCTCAGGCCAATTTTCTATTGACAAGCTTCTTCACACCTACCTAAACTGGTTTGAAATAGCATATAAAGTCTAATGCAGTCTATAAGAACCCTGAGCCAATATAATGGTTCACTTAAAATAAAAGCAGGATTTCAATAGTTTACAACTCTTAGCATCCAGGATATGTCTATTATATTTCTAAATATAGCAACCTTTCACTTATTTAGAAGCCAGACTTGTAACAATATCAACCCTCTTGAACACAGACATGAACCTATAAGTAAAAAAAAAAGTCTCAAAGGAAGCCAGGGTAACTAAGAGGCAGAAGTGAGTGGGCAGAGATTCCAGGGAGGAGAGACAACCAGTGCAAAAGAGCAAAGATGGGAAATGTAGAATCTCCTTTTTAAGAGACAAAGTCGCAGCCTAACGCCACGCACTTAAGTTCTCACTCAGTGACTCGACTGAACCTCAGATATTTAACATGCAATTCTTAACAAGTTTTGGTTATCACATTTTTCCAGTTATTATGACCTTAAAATAAGCATTACCAAAATAGTTTCAGTGGGGAGGAGCCTGATAGTGAGGAAGCAGGTAGAGAAATTAAAAAGCAGATGTTGAACTATACCATATTTTAGAGCACAATACAGCTATAATCACTATCATAAGTGACATACAGAGTCAGTGGTTTCTGATTAGATGACAAAGAATGTTATTTCCAATCCATGGTCATATAGATGTCACTATTTATAATTTTAACAGCCTCATCTCACATAGCATATTAGAATTGAAAGGGCAATATAAGAAGAGCTATAATGTAAATGTAAATCAAATAATGGGCAGAAGACTTATCCAGTAACTATGTGTGCAGTCAGAAGACCAGTGAAATAATAAGGTTAAATGCCTTTAGCACCAGAAGGCTTCTTGTACTCAAGAACCACCATTGTACACTTACCATGTATGGGTACTTTCTTCCCATGCTAATTCTCTGCCTGACTGGGTAGAAAAACAGGCAAGCTAGGCATTACTATTTAGAGGATACCATAATACAATGAAGGGGAAAGCAGCATTTCTAGAGTCAAAAAACCTGGATTTATATCTCCCTCGCTGTTACTTATGATTTAGGCGAATTTGGGTAATTTATTTAACCTCCCTAGAGTTCACTATCATCTGTTAAATGAAGGAGTTCAGACTAGATCTAAAAGTCCCTTATAAATCTATAATCCTGCTATCTTCCACCTCTAACTAGCACCTACCTGCATATTAGGAAGAGGATTCCTAGTTCTGTGAAGTACTCAAAACAACAAAATTCCATGGACAAATACTTAACTATGCCATAAAGTTTGTTCTAAAAAGATTTAACTAGATTTGTGCTAGAAATATGATAGTAAAAAGCCAGAATTATCCCACAGGCATGAGCAAACCTTCACTTCTATTTTACATAAATCAGATTCATATTTGCTTTTCCTGTTGCATTCAAAAGAAATAGCTTATTTAGAAGAGGAATATAGGTTAAGACTATAGCATTTCATTTTAATCTAAGAGGAAAAAATAAAACATTGATTCTATGGAGTTTATAGCTTAACATTTTCAGAGTAGAAGGAATAGATGCAGACTTTAGACTTTTGTTCAAAATGAGATATTAATATCCATAATACTGACTTTTCAATTACAGAAAAAATATCTTTCTTCTTTTTCTTCCTCCTCTGCCTCTGTTTGTCTCTCCCCTCCTGCCACCACCACACATCTGTTGTGATCACAAATTAGAATATAAAATCAGAACCTAAAAAATCAAGCAGGATATGTAGAATTGTGGTGATAAGAGTAGTTACCGAAACAGCTAGGTGGCACAGTGGATAGAGCACTGACCCTGGATTCAGGAGGACCTGAGTTGAAATCTGACCTCAGACCCTTACTAGCTGTGTGACCCTGGTTAAGTCACTTAACCCCCATTGTTCAACCAAAAAAAAATAGTTACCAAAAAGTTGGGTCTTAAGTTAAATAATGAGACCTAAAATAAAATAACCAGCTACAACATTTGTGTAGTGAAATAATTGTGTGAAGATGACCATGACATCAGAAAGATGATGCCATGACTTGAACTTCCTTAAATAAGGAAGATAACTGAGTTTGAGTAGTTCAGAACCTCTGTGAATCTTGACAAGTCACAACTTAAAAGTCTAAGTTTCCCCAATGTGGAAAATAGGGATAATAAATTTTATACTATCTACACAGGGCTATTGCAAAAGAAGTGTTTTTCAATAACTATAAACATATCATGAGTAATAACTTTCTTATTAAAAACAGATAATTTTATTTATGCACCTATTATTCCTACTTACTAGCTTTGTTATCCAAGGCAAGTTACTTAACCTCTATGTGCTTTAGGTAACTTCCTAAAAAATATTTATTAGGACATAAATGGACTGACATTTGCCTTTGTAGCAGGAGTTACTACAACAGGAGTTCCTCTGCATTGGCACAATCATAGATTTATTCACAAACCTATGATTCACAACTATTATCCAGTATTTTAGTTTGTATCTGCAGGCTGCATGGTAAAGTAGACAGAGCTGGCCTCAAAGCCAGGAAGACCCAAGTTCTGACACATAATGGTTGTTTGATTTCAAAAAAGTCACTTAGCCTCTCAGTGTTCTAGGCATCTCTGTAACACTTTAAGTGGCAAAAAAGGTGCCTCCATGCATTAGTTAAGAGAGTTTCTTCACCTCAGAGTTCACTATACCAATGGTCTTCTCTGTCCCTATCTTTAAATCAATCTACCTTTTCCCCAAACTTTCAGTACAGAAAGGTACAAATACAGTCAAGGTCACATATTTTATATACATCAGAGGTGTCAAACTTGAGTGAGAGCACTGAATGACTCAGATTAAAGTAACTGGGAAATATTTAACAACATAAAATAAAATATTTTATATTGTTAATATGTGGTTTTGTAAGTCAATATGTGGCCTATCATTTAGTTGCCCTGTTTCTATTTGAATTTGACACCATTGATCTATATGATAGTAAGTATTCAGGTAATTAGAACTTTCCACCTGGTTGAACAGATTTTGCTTTCATTTTTCTTTTGGATAATTTGGTATTCTGTAGGTTGGCATCAAATACACAGGCTATTTTGTGTGGAGGAAAACCAATGGAATGTAGTCAAGTAGCTTATGAAAATTTGCTTCATGTCTGGTTTTAAAATAAAAAAATAACTAAAATGTGACAATTTGTGACTTGGTTATTTGTATGTCTTAAACAGGATAAAATCCATTTATATAAGAAGATTAAGAGATAACAGACAAACCAAATGTTGCACTTAGAAACATGAACTATTGTCCAGCACACTGGGCAAGATCTCTATGTAAGATTAGTGGAAGGATATGAACAAGAATCACACAGGTTGAGGAAGCATCGATAGGTTACTTTCAGCACAAGCTTAGGGATTACCTACACCACCCAGATCAAAGATCCTTTGAAATACTTGAGTAATTATGTTTGTATCTACACTCAAAAATGGATTTTTAAGTCAAAGAAACAATAGGCTTGTGAGATTTTGCTCATTTCAAACTTAAATACCACCAAGAATTTTTTCAACACCTTCAGGGTATTTTCTAGGAAAATTACCTGTGAATCTAATACAGATTAGAAAAAGGTTTCATAAAAAAAAAAGTGAGAAAGACTAGGTATAAAATCTTGATCTCCCAGGTGACTGAATGATATAGTATCCCCAGGACACCAGGATCATCATTAAAAACTTGATTTGATTATTAAAATATTAGAGCTTGAGACTATTTTTCATCAGCCATAAAGTATTTGCCTCCTGTGAATTGATCAGTAGGGCACTGTGGATTTTGTACAAACTTGGCTCAAGAACAATAGTTCAAAGATAATGTGTTTTGGACTTCCCTTGTGACTTAAAATGATGCCTTGTACTAAAATATAATTGTACTTATGACCAGAATAGAAACAGAATAGGATCACCCCATAGACCTTGGCTCAAGTTTCCAACCTAGGAATACAATTTTGGCTCTACAGTGCTAAGTATTTGGACTCTAAGACCAATATTTCCAAAAATAAGCCTGAAAAGATGATGTGTTTTATCTCCTTTCAAGGAAAATATTTAACACTTGGAAGAAAGAAGAAATCCATTTAGTGGTATATTCTAGTCAAAAGCAGGCCAATAAAAGATATTTCTCTTATAGTACAGTAATGTTTCTTATGCTCTTTCAAGTTATCTTCAGGCAACCAGTACTAGAAATGGAAATAATTTATTTTCTATTGACAATGTTACTGTTAAATCATTTATATAGCACCTTTCCTCCAAAGATCTCATTACATGATTTATAAAGTACTGTAGTTGTGTTGGCAAGGACTGAACTGTCAGGTTCTTCCCCTGTTCCTCCTAGTCTATAGCACCCTCAATATCTAGCATCCTCATGCATATAATTCTAGTATTTCACAAGGAGGATTTGTAATGTCACTACCACATAAATATTTCTTTTGAGAAAACATTTATTTAATTCATGTCCCTCAATCTTTCTAGGCTTATTGTATCATTTACATACCACCACAGTGTGGCATTTCCAATGACTAACAGTGAGTATATTATATAAAGTGTGTATTTAATTAATTTTTAAACTTAAGTATAAAACCAGTATTTAAACAGATTTATAATATTACCAAAACATATGAAAATATAACCTGAAACTAATTTGTGTTTTCTTTTACCTACTGTGTCATAACATCCCAACATCCAACAATAATTTACTACATTTAAGGTAAACAGGAAGAAGAAAAATGAATAACATACTTTAGTTTCTTTTCAAAGCACGAATGCTATGATCATTGCATAGCATTCTTTGTCTATATGTTTTACAGCTCACATCAAATTAATTTGAAAATCATTAATAGGGAAGTGAAATGAGCATCACATGAATTATATTTTCTAAGTCTGTTCTTTCTATGGCAATTGTAAAATCTGCAGTGGGTGGAACATTTATTCCCTTGCAGCTGCATCTGACGTTTTGGCAGGCCCAAGAAGCAACTGTGTTGGCAGCTTAGAATGGCATCTGGGTCTGTCATTTGATTAGGCTGCTGACTGACCTTCTAGATTGTCTATAAACAATTTTACTTTGATTTGCCCCAAATTTATGAGAATTTAACTGTTTGTATTCTTTTGGTTAGAGAACCTTATGAAGCTCTATATAAAGGTAGTCCCCAGTTTAAAAGTTTCAATACAATTCAGTTGTTTGAAAAGTAAAATGCATTTCCCCATAGAAACAATGTTTAATAAAAAAAAAGGTGGCCAAGTCCCCAGCCTAGCCCACAAGAATCTATGTATATCTAATTAATCAGAACAGAAGTATGTTAACAATACAATACCTAGTCACAATGTATAAGAATGAATCAGAGTAATAACTTGTTATTTAGGATACCGGGAATATGTTATTGGAATAGAACTAACCTTCCCACTTCCCATTCCAGGGTTAAAAATGATTTCTCCCATCCTCTGTATGATCCCTTCTCTATTTTACTTAGATTCCATAAAGAAAATTACTTATCCATGTTGAAAACAAAGAGTCTATGAAAACACAAAGGAAAAAAAACAATATTTTATTTTAAAAAATCACACATTCATTAATGTGTCCCAACAAGTCTTTCTAGCTCAATTGTTCTATCTTCATTCCATTCTTCATAAGTCTAGTTTTGTTTATGCATAGTGATTGTGTCATTCTTATACTCCAAATTTTCAGAGGATCCCTATTACCTATGGAAAAAAAATCAAATTCTATCTCCCTATCTCCCTTCTCCACATGACACTACCCTGTCTTACTGCCACCTGCCATAGACTCACTTCTCCAAACTTTGTTTACGCTATTCCTTCATACTGGAACATCCTCCTTCCCCCTCCCTTTTTGCCTATCAGATTCCTTTTTGTTCTTTAAAGCTCAACCCAAATGCCATCTCTTCATTAAGTCTTCTCTAATTCATCCTACCCTATTCATTAGTAATGCATTTTTTCCACCTTAGAATTTACTTTTTTATTCTTCTCTAATGTACTTACAGTAAAGGTATAGTTCAGTAGTGTATAGAGAGTTGATCTTATAGCAAAGAGAACAAGAATTCAAATCTTGCTTCTGACATACACTAGCTGTGTGACCATGGGTGGGTCCTACCACTCTTTAACCCTAACATTATATGGAAGATTATTGAGATTTTTTATTTGCAGCATAGGAAGAAGTTTCCATGCCAATGAAATCACAGGTTCAAACTAAAGTCTTTTTTTAAGAATATATATCATACACATATATGTGTATATATGTATATATGTATACATATATATAATTCTATTTTGTGTCATATCTCTACTAGATTGAAAGTTCCATGAGAGTAGATACTGTTTTCAGTAAATTTCATAGAAACCCCCAAGACCTAGCAGAGTGTTCCACTTACATATTATACATTTAATAAACACTTATTATTGAACTGAAGACTTTAATTTACTGAATTTAAGACTAATTTGTTCTAAAGACATAAAAGTTACAATGATAATACAAAATTGCTTCCTTTTATATATCCAAATATATTTATTTTCATAACTCTCTAACTTAACATGTATGTATGTATGTGTATAAATGCTCGCATCCAGAAACACACGCAATTTTATATATAAATTTGACCATTTAAAGGGAACATAGCATAGTGGTTAGAACACTGAACCTAAGGTCAGGAGAATGGAGTGAAAATCCGATTTCAATTACTTAATAACTGTGTAATCACAGGAAATCACTTAACCTGGGTCTCCTCATATGTACAATGGAAATAAAAATTGTTTTACTTAAGTCAACAAATTATTTAAATAAAGTGGACTGCAAACTTCCTATCATTATATAGATGTAAGTTATTGGTGTTACTGTATGTTACTTAACCACATCCAGGCAACATTTATCCATTGGTATATTATCTTTGATAAGCTTCTTGTCTAGTTTCCAAGATGACTAGACTGCATCTAATAATATCTGGCAATATTTTAGTTCATGTCCTATAGAAAATACAGCCTACTGTAAGATTCATTGATACTTAGTTGTAAAGTCCTGTTTTGTGTGACACCATTAAACTTCATTTTCATCTGTCTTGGGAATGTCTCACCTTCAAACTTTTTCAGATGGAGATTATACATATGTGTGTGTGTGTGCATATATATATAATATATATATATATACACACACACACATATGTATATATATATATATTCTAACCACTTAATTCTATTAACAATATATTTTACCATTGTGATCATTTCCTAATGCATTTCATTGCTGCTTTTATTCTAATTCTGATGATAATTCTCATTTTTGGTTCTTTCCTCTATTTACATTGTTATATAACACACAGATCTAGCCTCAAAAAACCCTTGACTTTTATTCTTTTTTTCCTCTCTTCTTCCTTTCCATATGCAAGCACTTTGAGAATGCCGTAAAAACCAGGTCTTCAATGTGGATGAAATGTGACAGGATGAGAAGATGGAATTCCTTCAAGAGAATCTGAAGGAGCATTTGAAGAGATAGGAAGAGATCCAGGAAATAAAGGGGCATGCCAGGATAATCAGTTTGCTGCTATTGATTACCAACAGTCAATGGCTATGCTACATTGCTTGAGATTAATCTTCATCAAAAATAAGTAGAGAGAAAGCCTCTTCTCATTCCAATACAGTCTTTCCAATAAATAAGATAATGACCACCTTAAACAGAATATAGTGTTTTTTCTGTTCTTGCATTTATAGTCCCAATCTGGGGAGTGAAACTCATTGCCTGGGTTGCCTTTTGTTGATATTCAAATCCTTGTTTCACTTCTGATCAAGAAAAAAATTTGCTGGAATAATATAGTCCAAGCCTTTGTGCTTTTACTAAGAAATGAAATAAATAAACCATGCAGAATTTCACTATTAAGTAAAAATAAATTTAAAATGTGATTATTAAATCAAAATTCAGATAGCATCTTTTGAGCCTTTTTCGAAGACAGTAGATAATCATAATAGTGATATAAAAATCACTGATTCTTATGAGATTCACATTTCACTTTCAACAAAGCAATGAATAACAGCTCACATTTCTGGTTTGCCAAGGACTTTTCTCCCAGAAGTCTTATGAGGTAAATAGTTCAGTTACTATTATCCCAATTATACATGTGAATGACTTGAGACTAAGATAGCATGTTATTTGGCCTTGATCACATAACTAATAAGAGCTCATTGTTCTTTAATGAAAACATATACACGCATATTTTTGTATGTGAACACACAGATACATATGTGTGTATATACACATACATACATATGTGTGTGTATTCATATATACACCTACACGTATAGATACATGTAAGTACATGCATATATGTATGTATATCTACAATATAAATTCCTAAATTAAGTCAATTCTTTTTTATATCTAGCCCAAATTCCTCATGTTACAATTTAAAGATTTTTTCATTTTGTTATCAGTGACTACCACTTTTATAAAATTTCCATATTCTTGAAGACTGATTACTAAAGTCACTACTTGGTTATTCCTCTTCAGGTGAAAATCATCCCATTTCCTTTACGCAATTTTTCTTCATCAATATTATTTTCAAATTCTAAACATTTTGTGGCATATATCCCAACCCCCCTAGAGCCTTACTTTAGTTGGAGGACCAAGATCTGAACATGTAGTAACTCTCTTAACTAGCTATGCTTGTCTAGACAGTTTTCACCTCTCAGATTACATCTCTCCCTACTATAAAATGCCATCTTATGAATCCATGTTAGAGAATAGGATTGATTCTATGTTCCACAGATGAAACATAAGGAAGGTACAGAAAAGAACAATTAAAGACTTGTCTAGAGACATATATTTTGTTCTTAATCCAGGACATGAAGGTATGTCTACAGACAGCAAGAGGAGGGAGTCATTATAACAGAGATAAGAAATAATGTTACATCTCTAAACTTTTTTAGGGACATACACAACTAAGATATGTGATCTGTAATGGAGGCATACAGATGAAACTACAATCTTACAATTTTATGTTCAAAATATCAAAAATGATCTAAAACTACACAATGCAATATGCTACAAACAGACCATAAAAATAATGGAGGACAAGGATTGTACATTACACTTTCTTATCCCTATATAATGCCTAGACTATGACAGACACTAATTAAATTATCATTTAATGTAACTTTAGTAAGTTGGATTTACTGCCTCCGTTTCACAGCAAGAAAAAAAAATTAAATACTTTATTTTCTCCATTATTAATATCTACTCCAAAAGTTTAAAGAAGCTCTAATTCTAGCTAAACCTTAATGAATTGAGAAAAATGTTTAATAATTTGACTAATGCTATATTAAAATATCTTGCTTTTTAAAAAATGACTTATAGAATTCTAAGTTGGCATAGAATAGTCAACCAGGTAATTTACAAATGTTTTCATAATTGGAAAATTTTAATTTGTCTCTGAAAGGTGAGTAACTGGCTTGAAGGTAAATTTATATACAGTTAAGGCAGGAAGGGAAAATAACCAAAATTTTAAAGTAAATGATATGATACTGAATAAGACTGACAACAATAACAACAATAATGATAGCTAACATTTATATAGCGCTTACTATGTGCCAGGCACTGGGATAAGCTTACTATCTCATTTGATCCTCACAACAACCTTGGAAGATAGGTGCTATTATTATTCCCATTTTACAGATATGGAAACTGAGGCAAATTCTAGTTAAGTGACTTGCCCAGGGTCACAAAGCTACAAAGCTAGTAGAATAGACACCTGAAACTAGATGTTAACTCATGTCTTCCTGATTACAAGCCTGATGTTATTTATTTCAAAATGATCTGCTATATTCTTTAATACTCTATATAGAAATTTTACTACTATATAAAACATCTAATTTGCATTATGGTAATATGATAAATAAGATTCTAACAATAAAAAGAAAAACTAAAAATCAACTATAGAAATTGGGTATATGGGTTTAAAAATAAAACAAATGACAATTTTAAACCCTTATATCTTGTCACTAAAAATAAATGATCTGCTATATTTTTAAAAATTTTGAAAATCTTAAAAAATTAAAACTAACCTGCAATTTGGAAATTAAAGATGTGAAGGGTATATTATTGATTTAATGCACTATTTTAAGAAAGCAGTTTGATGATCAAGAACAGTAAGAAAGAATTCAACTAAGATACAAAGATGAAAGAACAGCACCACCTAGTTCCCTCTATAAAAGTTTCCAAACCTATCACTGGTTTACTTTTTCAACTGTATTCATTTTATTGAAAAGTCATATAAATATATGTACATACATACATACATATATATCGAGTTTGATTTATAATTATTTAAATTATCTATAAATCAATATTATATGGGTGAAGAAAATTCACCTAAACATTTTTTTTGTTTTTGTTTTGTTTTTAAGCAAGAGATGGGGAAAACATTTCACACAAACTAGGGTTTAGGACTGCATGGTGTACTACAAGTTGCTACCTAGAATGAAACTTCCTTTTTGGTAGTAAATATAAATAATATATCACAACTAATGTGATTTTCATATTAACATATGCATATAATAGCTCAAAGATGTCATACCATATTTTATAAACATACATATCCCTTCTACTCCACTCATCATTTTAATATAAAAATGCAGATCATTTTCTTCAAGGTAGGAAAGTACAATAGTATGTTCTAAGACTACATTAGGTCAAAACTATGTACTGAACAAAATAAAATGGAAGATTTCAGTAAAAATGTTGTGTGGTTAGACTTATCTTTTTTATAGAACATATTTTTAAAGATATTTTCACAAAATGGGTTCTCCTAGCTTTTCTTCCCTTCAACAAATAGTTTCTGGTTAACATTTGGTTAATTCTTCTATTATATTTACCAGGAGGTAAGATGAAGAATAATTTTTGAACTACACACTAAAGAAATACCAAAAAGGCTTAGATTTTAATCAGATAAAATGCACTGTAAACAATAAAAGAAGCATAGATAAGTATGTATGTATATATGTTTATATATGTGTGTGTGTGTGTACTTATGTATGTATATATCAGTATAAGAAGCATTGTTTCTAGATGGGATACTTTAAAATGTTTTCCCTGAGGCATCAGCAGTTCTATTGTCACTGGTAGCATCAGAACTACTCATGCAGAACTCCAGCTCTAAAAAACTAAATATTTTTTGCTTGTTACATAGATCCACAGACTTCTTTTCCCCAACATTCTCTCTGCTGACCTGGTCATTTACTGTTCTGGCCCACTGAGCCTTTATGAAATTATGAATCATCCTCTTGAAAAAATGAGTTAGAATACAACAGTCTTCAATATTTCTTGTTCACTTGTTATCTTCTTTCAAGTTGCATTAACAATAAAAAAACCTAGTGTCATAGTGAGAATGTATTCAGGATAAAAGGCCAAGAAAAATGAAAGTTATTTAATCCAGGTTTAAATGAAAAACCTTAAAAGCACAGTGAAGTTTACAGCATTGCTTGTTCATACAATGACGTATCCCCTACAGACATAAACTGTTCCTGTTGGAAAAGGCATATGGGTGCTTTTTTTTTTTAACCTCATGATGTAAGATAGTAAGAGTAGACAGGAGTTTATTTTTTATTTTATTATTTTTATTTTTTGGCAATTGGGGTTAAGTGAGTTGCCCAGGATCACACAGCTAGTAAGTGTCAAGTGTTTGGTCTGAGGCTGAATTTGAACTAAGGTTCTCCTAACTTCAGAGCCGGTGCTCTATCCACTGAGGAGTTTATTTTTTAAGAGGGGATTAGATCTAGGAGGAAAGCTGAAACACTTCCAGATTTGCTTCGTAATTTAATCTAAAGTAATTGAAATTCTGTTTATAATCCTAAATCATGCAGATCATTTCCAGAGAAAGGGTTTACCATTAAATGTTGAACTATTGTGTACAAAATCAGGTTTTGCATTTCTATTCATTTTTTCAGGAGAGCATGGTTACCAGAGAGCTGGTAAAGCCAGAAAGACCTGAGTTCAAGTCCTTCCCCTTACACATACAGACTTGAGCAAGTCAGTTACCAGTTGCAGAGAAGCTGCTGACAAATTGGGAGATAGAGATTTCTCAACTTGTATTTTGCTTGGCATCAAATGTAGAAGAAACTGAGCCATAATTACATATTTTGAATCGACTCTTGATTGTTTGCACTAATAGGAAACATATAGAAGAATGCTATTGTAGAAAACTAAAATTCAGTATGAATCCAAAATCCTCATCTTGTCTGTCAACATCAACTTTATTATACTATTTCCTAGAATGTTTCTAAATGTTAAAAGAAGAATGTTTGAGTCTACTATGTGTTCACTCACTTAATTTGATAATGGTCTTAATAAGCAACAAAATGATGACAAGAAAAAGATTTTAAAGAGGAAATATGATTCTCCAGAATCAGCTTTTGATTAATAATTAAGGTTGGCTGTTGTTAACTTGAAAAAAAATAAAACTGTGTATTAAAGAGAATCAGCTGATAAAGTAAGCTAACCTTTATTTCAAAAGGAATTCTTAATAAAATTATTCAGAGAGCTGAACTAGTCCAGGCACTAAACCATGTTGGTCCAAGATTTTGTGATAATCAATGATGATCAACAGAGGGATCAGACCATGAATGGCTACTATACTTCCAGCCTAGGCCATGTACACATACTGAGGAGAGAGACAGAAAGACAGACAGACAGACACACACACACACACACACACACACACACACACACACAAACATACAGAGACAGAGAGAGACAGAGAGAGAGTGTGTGTGTTCAGGCAAATTTGACTTTAGTGGCTATCATTCAATCAATAAACATTTATTAAGTAGCTACTACGTGCCAGGTGTAGTGTTAAATGTTAAATGCTGGGGATGTAAAAAAGGCAAAAAACAAACAAACAAACAACAACAACAACAGGACCCTGCCTTCAAGGAAATTACAATCTGAAGGGGCTACAACTAAACACTTCCCTATTACATCCTCAACTCTTAACTTTTCCCATAGAATGAGGGTTATGTAGATTAAGCATTATACTTTGTTATGTAAATTAAGCATTATACTTATTTATTCACTTGCCTTCACTTTTCCTTCTTTGTAAAAGTACAAGACAAGACAACAAATATGAAAATTTTAGCCTCTACAAAACTTAATGAGACCTTGTGCAAAGTTGTGGGCAAAAGACCCCAAATGCTACACTTTAAAAAAAAATGGCACAACATTATTTCTTTCCTCTTTCTTCAAGTTCAATGTAATTAATTCAATATTCTCTCAAAACAATTTTGTTTGGGTTAGATAATCTAGATAAAAATAAGAGTCAGACTATAGTAATCTACTATTTGATAAATCCAAAGACTCTAGGTTCTAGGATAAGAACTCACTATTTAACGAAAACTGTTGGGAAAACTAGAAAATAGTATGGCAGAAACTAGGCATAGACCAATATCTTACACCCTATATCAAAATAAAGTCAAAATGGATACATGGTTTAGACATAAAGGCTGATACTATAAGTAAACTGGGAGAGCAAGGAACAGTTTACCTGTCATATCTATAGAGAAGGGAAGAATTTATGACCAAACAAGATATAGAGAACATTATGAAATGCAAAATGTATAATTTTGATTACATTAAATTGAAAAGTTTTTGCACAAACAAAGCCAATGCAATCAAGATTAGAAGGGAAGCAAAAAGCTGGGAAACAATTTTTATAGCCAGTGTCTCTGATAAGGGCCTCATTTCTAAAGTATAGAGAACTGAGTCAAATTTATAAGAATACAAGTCATTCCCCAGTTGATAAATGGTCAAAGGATATGAACAGGCAGTTTTCAGAGGAAGAAATTGAAGCTAGGTATAGTCATATGAAAAAATGCTCTAAATCACTATTGATTAGAAAAATATAAATCAAAATGACTCTGAGGTACCATATCACACCTATCAGATTGGCTAACATGACAAAACAGGAAAATGATAAATGTTGGAGAAGACATGGGGAAATTGGAACACTAATGTATTGTTGGTGGAGTTAATTTGGAACTATGCTCATAATAATGTGCATGCCTTTTGACACAGCAATACCATTTCTAGGTATGTGTCCCAAAGAGGTCATACAAATGGGAAAAGGACTCACACATATTTTTTTTGTGTGGTGGCCAAGAATTGGAAATTGAGGGGATGCCCATCAATTAGGGAATGGCTGAACAAGTTGTGATATGTGAATATAATGGAATACTATTGTGCTATAAGAAATGATGAACAGGTGGACTTCAAAAAAACCTGGAAAGATTTATATGAACTGATGCTGAGTAAAGTGAGCAGAACCAGGAGAACATTGTACACAGTGACAGCATTATTGTATGATGACCAACTTTCATAGACTTGGTTCTTCTCAGCAATGCAAGGATCTGAGACAACTCCAAAAGATTCATGATGGAAAATGCTATCCACAGTCAGAGAAAGAACTATTGAGTCTGAATGCAGATTGCAGATTGAAGCATACCATTTGATTTCTTTTTTCTTTTGTGGTTTCATTTTGTTCTTTTCTTTCTGAGGATTTCTCCAATTGGTTCTAATACTTCTTTACAACATGACTAATATGAAAATATGTTTAATATGAATGTATATGTAGAGCCTATATCAGATTACATTCTGTCTTGGGGAGGGGAAGAAAATTGAAAACTCAAAAGCTTATGGAAGTGAGTGTTGAAAGCTAAAAATAAATTAATTAATTAAAGAAAAAAAAACACGAGTCAGAGGTTCTGGCCATTTTAGGCAGTATTATTATGTCAACTTGTAACAAAAGACACAATATGACAGAAGTACAAAAAGAATCATTTATATTCTTTTGAATGCTACATATTTAGAAAAATGAAAATTTAATCTATCAGTAATATGTTATTAAGAAGTTGGACATGTCTCTGTTTCCACTACATATTTTTCACTTAACCCAACCCTTTAAAAAACTATCCCTGAAATATAAACATGATTAATTTAATTAAATAATATCACATTGCAAAGCAAAAAGAAAATAAAGCACTAACTTCACCTCTTTGCCATTAATTCGCCTCCTAAAACTGGCATTGCTTTGGCAGAAAAGCTGTTACTGTAGGAGAGATTATATAAAACTGATGCTCTGGGTGCCTTTTAGTCAAAAGCTGAAGAGACCATGTGAAAAACAGGAGTTTGATTAAATCCAACTTCTTAAAATAGTACACACCATTATTACATTTCCAAAAGTTTAGTTTATGAGCTTACACTAATAAAATAAATTTTAAAAAGAGATAGTGATAGAGTGATTTTCAAAATCATGTGATCTGACAAACTTTGATGCCATTTATATTATTAGGAACATTTCAACCACAACAATAGCATCATATAATACAAAATAACTGAATTTTAAAATAAGAAATAATGCTATCACATGTTTAGCTATCTTTCATATGTAAATTAAATATATGTATATATATTATATATTATTTATATATAGTGCTCAGTTCCTGTGAATATTTCAGTTTTCCTTAGAAACTAATAATACTTTTCTCCCTCTTACTTTAAAAACTCTAAGCAAGATTAAGTAAATGTCATATTGTAAATATGCATCCTTAAATGTGGAAGTATGACTAAGCATAAAAATCACTATCTATTAAATTTTAAAAGCCTAAAAATAAATCTTGTGGAATGGCATTGCTTTAACCCCAGTTAAGTGGCAGCATCAACGCTGGTTATGCAAAACAGGGACTAATCAGCCCTCTACTACACAGCCTGGTAACAACAAAAGCAGGTTAAGTCTTCCTAATAATCCGGCAGATCGAGGTCAGTTGATAATTCTCATGTGCTCCTGATTTTTATCCTTCAGTATTACAACTAGTAATGCAAAATAATTTAGATTTGAGTTAGTTTAGTTGACTTTCACTTAGACATTTAGAATTACATGTGCAAGGTTTTACTAAGCAGGAAAAGAGCTAGGGTTTTGTGTACCCAATAGTACTTATTCAAAGAAACACATACACAAAGGATAATGCATAGCAAATATGTATTGATTACCCTAATGTAAAGAGAGGAATCATTACTTTACATAAAAACAGATCATCATTTAGAAGCATTTATGTTTTCCTAATGTCAATGTTATTGTATTGTATATTACATACAAATGAACATTCATCAATGCAAATATTTACTTTACTTAGAATTTAGTATTGACATTTTGGCAAATGTAACCAAAATACTTGGATATTATTCAGATTTAATTAAGGGGATGTATCAAGATTAGATATATTGGAAGAGATTAATATGTGTACATTTGAAATGGAAAGCCAGAGGGGGAGAAGTAAACAATGACAATGTCCCCCCCAAATTATTCTGAGTTTAATTTCTTATGAATAAAAAGAGAGACAAAAATCCTGAAAAAAATTAATCGGAGTAGACGGAATTGGGTGCCTGCTAGCTTAAAGGAGTTTGAGTTTCAGTTTTTAAAAATCATATTATTTTCTATCTACAGATTCTTAAACACTGCTATTATTTTAAAGTCATTACTGAAAATAATATTATAGCTTCAAACAAAGCAAAAGAATGCACAAAGGGTACAAAGAAGCTGGTTGAAATATTTGCTCTACAGCATTTTATAAAATACTTGCATTGCTTTAGTGCCTTGGGAAAAAATACAAAAATAATTATAATTCTTATTTAAAAGTAAAATATTAAAAGACTGATGATACAATGCACTGAGGAAAACATCTCAGTATTGAAAATACAAATGAACTCAATGTTTTAAAATGTGAGAAAATGACTATCTGCTCTTTAACTTACACAAAATGCAAAAACATATTAACAAACATGTCTGAAAAAGAAGTTACTATGAAAATATTTTTTTCTTCTTCTTTGACACCCCCTTCACCTTGTTATTGTCATTAAGTTCAAATTAGTAGGTAGAAATGCATATTAGTCAAAGATTCTGATATTGGCTAATTCCTGAAATGTTAAGTCAGTTAGTACACTTTATGAATCATTTCCCCATATATGATATACCTTTTCATAACTTCAGTACAAAATTAGGTTGATGCCTTTTTATAACTTCAATATGAAATTGTTTTGATGGGGATGGGAATAGATACAGCACTGTGAAAAAATGTATAACTCTCTTTGTTTACAAGCGGGAAGTGAACCATCTCTATTCAGAGTAGGGAATATTCATTTTTATGTAACTACAAGGGCAAAGAACTGTATTTAGAAATAACAGATACACTATTATGTATCACAATGATCAATTTCTTTCCATCTTGGCAGAGTACCTAGTAAGAGTAGAATGTGACTAACTGCTGCTCCCTGCACTGGACTCATAGCTATGTAACTGCCTTAAGAAACATCTTTCTCTGAATACCACCTACACATTAAGACATGACAGTGAACTTACAGCCAGCACCCTGTTCTATCCCACATGATCACTGAAAAGGCTTGGAAATGAGGACACGTGCATAATTAAAGCACACAGAATTCATAGTATATGTAACAAACTAGAGTATTATGAATCCTTAGGGTAACTTCATAAGATTAATGCATTTTCAAAAGAAAGCTTCAAATAAATGGGAAAATGGAAAGAGGGGCCTAAATACTTCTTAAATGCACTCAGTGATAAATAAGTTGATTCTTCTGCCCCCCAAATATATACCTGTAAGTAAATTTATATGCAGAAATATGAGGAAAAAGAGAAATTTGGCCTAAGAGTCCTTTAACTGATAATGTACTTAGGCCCGCAGAACCTCAGGAAAAGAGACAACAGATAAATATGATGGAGGGAAGGTATTAAACATGTTCTGAAAGGGTTAAGTGTTAGCAGTGATTTCGTATTAGAAAAGGATTATGTAACAACAGGGAAATACTCAGCAGAGCATATGCTAATTTAGTCTGCTTGGCCAAGCTTTTCTGTTTGTTTGGCTGGCAAACTAAAATTCTTTCACTCCTCTTTTCCCCCTATTTTTATTAAGAGACTAAGCAAGCTGCTCTTTAAAAAAATCCTGTATATGTTTTATAGTTGGTAGAATGTCACCTTTAAATGTATGTGACAGAATATAATCTGTACAAATTATATCAGAGCTTAGCCCTTGGAAAACTTCCCTTTCTTTTACTGTTCTCCATTCCCCATTATTTTCTGTAAGGTGAACCTTTCCTATTGGCAATTTATTTCATATGAAAAGGGAAGACTATTTCTAGGGAGTAGGGAGAAAAACAGAGTTACACTGATTAGACTTCATAAAACAGAGTACAATAAAGCAATGAATATGATGCACTTGGCTTATTGTATTTTTTTATCATCTGTCCATCTGAATACAGTTTTAGTTAGAATACCTAATGCCCTTTGCAGCATCCTAGACTGACTTTTTAGGATGCAAAGGGAAGGGAATTATAAGGGCTTAAGATCGATATAGGTAGTATGAAAGAAAGATGCTCACCTTAGAAGGTAAAATGCTAAGGCTAATAAATTAGAAGCATGTTTAAGCTATACATTTTCTGTCTAAGTGATTAAGTAGGCATTACAGGATCCCCTTGCATATTTAAATACCAACATTTTTAGCAAAGGCTCTAAAATATTTTCTTCAAGAACAAATTAAGTGGCTTTATAAATTACTCTGAATCAATATAACAGTTATTCATTTAACAGTCTGCAGCTCATCCTTGTCAGAAATGACACTCTCACACTCTGAGGCAGAGGTGGCTCTAAACAAACATGTGTAGTTACTGTAATGAATCTCCTAAGTTGTGAAGGTAATAGGGAATAATTTTGGTCTAAAAAAGGATTCTCCCATATTCCAATATACAATTAGTCACTATTTGCTGACAGTTTCACTTTACTTCAATGCATATCCAAAATTCTACTGTCCTGAATTCTCTTTAAGTCATTTACAAAGTTTATCAGCTTATAGACACCAAAATATCTCTTCAGTTACAACTAAACAGGTTTCCTATGCAACATGAATAAGATATTTAAAAGGTTTAAGTCAAACACACTGACTCATAAGTTATTAAATGTTGAAAATTAATGGCTTAATATTTACTTCAAAGTTATTTAAAATATGTGATGGTTTTTCTCTATGAAAGATCTCCTTACTGACTCAGCTTTTTCTATTCAGGTATGAAAGGGAACAACAGAATAGATGTTCAGGTCTATTTCAAATGCAGAAATTTTAAGCAGTATTTTAATGCAGAAAGCTACTGTACCAAATATATGATTTAACTATTAATTTCATATAAATTCTACTTACATTTATGCATAAAAATAGTTTGTGTTTTACCTCCAACAAATGGGAAAGCTATAAAAATCTGAAAGTAAGGAGGTGGAATAATATTAATCACTATACCCCATTTTCCCCCAAAATACCAAAACTAAAACACTGAATAAGTTTAAATTTCAAAGATTTGCAGGAAATTTCTAAAATTTTCTAAAACAATTACAAAATAAATTTACCTAGTAAGTTCTAGAGGTGAGTCATTAGAGATCACTTTCTTCTCTCTTAAAAAATTACTATTTAGATTTTCTGTTAAATATTCAGATCATTACTAATTAAAAATCTTTAACACAATCTACATTTCAAATATGTACATTATGGTTCTGAAAGAATTCCAACATTAAGTCAATTCAACATTTACAATTTGTCAAGAAAAATAAATTCAGAAGACAGTTATTCTCTATATTATGAATGACTTTGGTACTGGTTCTCTCAGCTTTATATAAATTGCATAAAATGATTTATATAAAAATAAATATTGGCATGTCCTTCCTTAGCAAAATAGTGTTCTCTATAGAAGCTGAAAGCACAATTAAGTTACTAAGCTCTGAGTGAACCAGTTAGCAAATAATAAAAACAGTAATGGGAAGTTCATAATAATTGTTTCAATTCATGTGTAAAACATTTAACAGTAAGTATAAACTGGTCTAATTTTCTGGAGAAAAACCAATATGCACAATTTGACATTTTTTTTCTGTAGCAAATTGAAATGCAATAAAAACAGTTATATAGGTTATATTGTCATTTGATGGGCTTACTCTGGCAGTCCATCCATAATGACAACCCTTAATTTGTTAAGAGACCTGTTTGGTGGCTTTGTTTGTATGATAAATAACACTGGGCAGAGATGAAAAATTCTCTAAGGTTTTGGTATGGCTCAAATAACATTTAATCTTTGTAAAATGTTACAAATAGAACTAAATAAACAGTGTACAGGTATGTTAGATTGTCAGCTTCTATTTATTTGAAGGGCACTATATATATGCAATGTGTCTGAGATGTTGTGAGGAAAAAATAACAAGGTGACAACTTCTTGTTCAGGAGGTGGAGATAATGGCATCACATCCACAACAGGTGTTAGAGCAAACTTTTCTTAATTAAAAATGGAATTTACTATGCCATTTGGCATTTGTTGATTATTTTTATAAAGTTAAACCTGTGTCCTCTGGAGTTTGCCCCCTCCCCAAAAAGTTTACATTTCCAAAATTTGCTTTTTTTTACTATGTTTTTCCCCTAAAACTCAAAGCAAAATACTCAGTTTTTTTTTTATTCATCATAATTTGGCTGTTTGATTAAAGTTATGGAGGGCTATCCTTTGCTTTCAAGTAGATATAGAAGCCAGGAGAAAACATGTGTCCACTACATATAACAAAAGTACTTTGTGTTTCAATATTATGACACCCGATGCTTTGTGTGTGTGTGTCTGTGTGTCTGTGTGTCTGTGTGTGAGTCTGTGTGTGTTTTAGAAGCAGAGTACATTTAAGGCATTAGATGCCATTTGCTTTATCACACAGCAGGGGGCTTCAGCAGCTACAGTTCTGGGTTAATCCTGACCCACCTCTTTACAGGAAGAATTTGCAGAAGATTCCTTTGTAATCTACAGAACTACACTCTACAAATGCTTGACATTTCCAAATAAAATGTCGGCAATGCTCTTGCCTATTTCAATATTTTAGATTAAATTGATAAGTTTCAAGAATGTATTTCAGTTTTTCACAAGTGACTTTGTGATTAAGGCTAATGTAGAAGTAACCTATACATTTAAAAAGGCACTGAAAGAAAAATATAGCATGGTACCAAAAATAAATAAATAAATAAAAACAAAAACATTCATGGTCGACCCAACATTTATTCAATGCCTACTATGCATAAGACTTCACTGGGAAATATTGGTCTGTTTTTTTTAACTGTTTTTTCTACTTTAAAACTTTTAAGATTTAAGTAATTTTCCAACAAATCTATGAATACCTTATAATTAACAATCATATGTTATTTAGAAAAAAACTAATACTAAACTAATAAAAGGGAAAAGTGGGGGAAATGTAATCCTATTGTGACTAATTAGATTAAAAAATATTAAATACTGGTCACAATGGACAGTAGAGCAGTTCAAAGAGATCAACATCTTTAAAACTATGCAAACTACTTCAAAATTCAGCTTATCATCAATACCATTTTGGTTTATGGTTTCCCTCTTCTTTCCCTCTTCTAGCCAAGCTGTTACAGTTATGTTGTCTGCCTTTGGCAGGGAAGGTTTTTTATAGGGAGGCTGTCAAAAACAGAATCTTCAAAATAGACAAGGAAAACATGAACCTTCCAATGCAGAACACAAAACTCACGTCCATAACCCCAGCAACAAATATCAATATGATAACAGTACTGAATTACTTTATTTTAGTATGATCCAAAGCATTTACAAAGTAAAAAAAATAAGAAAAACTCCATATCTTATTAATTCCCCAAATAGTTCAGTAGTGTAAGTAGGTCTTATCATTACTTATTCTCGTATTACAAATAAGCAAACTCTTAACTTTCAATGTTAATCCTCAGCTACCCCTAAATATATGAGTAGATATAAAAGATTTCTTTATTTCAAATCTCCATCATCATGGAATTTTAATACAGGAAGAGTATCTAGAAACCATCTTATCTGATTCCCTCATTTTCAAGATGGGAAAACTGGTCCAGGGAGGTTAAAAGACTTCACCCAAATTATTCAACTAGTTAATAGGAAGAAGGATGTTCATGTTTCTTAACACCCAGTATATCAGTCTTTTCATTACAGTATGCTGTCTCCATACATTTCTCCCTTTCTATGGAAAAAAAAATACTCAACTTCTGGCATTTCATGTATCTAGTCTTCTAGAGCAAGTAGAATGTATTGGCTCTCAACCTGAACAGCTACTTAGATTTTTGTCATCTCACATCTTGGAGATATTTTGGAGATATATAGAATCAAAATAGGAGTAAGATAGGAAGACAGTATGAGTAAGAAGAAATAGGAGTAGGTCCTATATCAAGTACAAATTGGTTGACAAATTAATCATCAAGGTAAGTTTCTTTTTTTCCTAGCTACTATGTACAGTTATAGTTAATCTATGTGTAGATGCCACTAAATTTTAAAGATTGGTCAAGACAGGAAGGCAGAAAGATATGTGTCAAAGAATTCAACACAAGAAACAAAAGAGAGGGCAAGGGGATATTAGGTGATAAGTGGGGAAAAGGAGTCATTAGTGGGTCCTTCAGTGGTTGGATTTCTTTGGGAATCACTAACATTTGGGTAATTTTGATTTTGGATGAGTAATCTTCAACCTGAAGAAGCTTGCTTCTAATTAGTTTAATTGTGTATCTATATTTGTTCCAAAGCAGATTTGAAATTAAAACTGGTCCTAGTGTGTAACCCAAAGAGAAAGTCTCTTAAGAGTAACCTCAGGAGAGATACTATATATACACTTGTAGATTTCAAATTCCCTTTTATTACTATCTTTGTTCTTTTTTTTTTCCTTAAGCCACTTTGCCCTGCTCAAGAATGTTCATTAATCTAAAGAGACATTACATATCTTCCAACTGCTCCCAATAAAATAGTTTTAATATTTGAGCTAAACATACTATTGAGCAGGATAGGTTTTGGTGACAGAATGGCTTTGAGCTTCTGCATTCTAAGGTTCTTCTAACTTTCAAAGCTTTGTCTTTTATTTTGTCTCCTCTTATTACAAGGGAAAAGGAAATCTGTCCTGAATCTTTAAACTGAGTTGGATAACTTGAAAGTAGGGTGAATAGGATATTATTCTTTGAGTTAGAGACTTACTTCATTCTCTACCTAATGAATTCAACCTCTAATGGCCATCTCTGAACATACTTCTGTTTTGTAATGTCCAGCAGTTTATATAAGACTTCTTTTTTCATCTTATCAGATCTGTTTCCTAACACTAGCTTACCGCTTCATCTATGAATAGGCCAAAAAGCCAATTTTGCTCCTGACTAGAAAGAAAGTAATTATGTAAAGAGGTAAGAAATAGTGATGTGAAACTCAAATAAGGAGAACAAGTCTCTTTGTCAAGAAATATGGACTTAAAACATACTTTTTGCATGTTTTTAATAGGAATAGTAATTCTAGAAAATAATAAATTAAGTCTAGTTCAATGGTATATACAAGCAAAAAAATTCTAAGTCTGATCAAGCATTAAAATAAGGTCCTGCTCATAGAACATTGCATTTGCCTAGTCATAACTATTACTTACAGAGTAGATTCTCTAAGGAAAAATAAGATATTGATAGTTTCCCCTTTCCACGTTTCATTCCCTGGACACAGAAAGGAAAGGGTTGAAAACTCCTGGATCTGTGTCCAGGAAATAAAGCTTTCATTAATTTAATGCTGTCCTAATAAAGCCTTGTTCCTAAGGGGAAAACCTGAGCCCTGAAGCAATGCTCTCAACCAAGGCTAAGACAACGGGAAAGCGTGAGCAATTTGTTTGAGCAAGAACTGACAATATCAACAAAGTGTGATGTGTCTATGAAGCAGCGCTTGATAAATGCGAGGCAGCCATAAACGTGAGAAGACATCCAATGGTGCTTTGGGTTTGTTTATTTCTCTCCCCTCTTTTCTGTGTACCGATATTGGTCTGATCTAAGACACTCCTAGGTCCACATACTCAGTTTGGCTCGCACCCTTTTGCTTGTGCTATTAAATATTTTTCTTCATTTATTTAAATCTGCTGCTGTTCTTTGCAGTGGTGTATTTTCCTTGACTTAACCCCCCATTCAATTCTCCCCACAAGTACTGTAAAAAGCACCATCGCTGTTTTAATCTTTGCTTTATACACACTTAAAACAGGAGACACCAATATGCTGAATACTGCTGATCAAATCTCTGGGTAGAGAGAGTAAATCCTCCTTTTGCCTAAAAGACTGGAGTGGGGGAGGGCGGTGGCAGGGAAAAGTGGGGAAAGGAGGGAAAAGAGAGAGAGAGAGAGAGAGAGGAAGAGAAGAGAAGAGAAGAGAAGAGAAGAGAAGAGAAGAGAAGAGA
>NW_020954583.1:6373937-6514373 GCF_900497805.2 Vombatus ursinus
GAAGAGAAGAGAAGAGAAGAGAAGAGAAGAGAAGAGAAGAGAAGAGAAGAGAAGAGAAGAGAAGAGAAGAGAAGAGAAGAGAAGAGAAGAGAAGAGAAGAGGAGAGGAGAGGAGAGGAGAGAACAGGAGAGAAGAGAAGAGAGAGCAGTTATTTCGCAGCGCACTGAATAGACAATTCACGGGGAAATGTAGAAGGCAGAGAGGAGGCGACCCCCAGGTGCAGTCCACTGCACACATGCCCTATAATAAATAATCTTCTCACACCAGCACAGCAGCAGCTCCTTTGCAATGACGTACGGGGTCCAGCACACACAGATTGGCAGGGAAAACATATCCAGCAGTGTAAAATTTCATCGCAATCACCAAATTAACTGATTCCCCCACATACTCCCCCTGCCCAACGCAAGCGCTGGCGCACACACACACATAAAAGAGAGCTGAGAAATGCAACTTACTGAGAGGTGAAGTAGGGTCTCTATGTGCATTTTTTTTGCATGTATTAGAAACCCAAGTGAATGTATAAGCCACTGTGGTTACTTCACCTAAGGGTGGGGGCAATCGGGTAATTTTCTACCCTTTCTGGGACAGAAGCACATGATACCTGTGAAATACAACTACAGCATAAAATATACTTTCAGCAAAATACTGTAAGAAATCTCTCGACAAGGTCGCTTACTTAATTCAGTTAAATACTGTCTACATCCAAAAATATTTATAAATAAAATTTAGTCCATATCCAATATGTGTATGTGTAGGGGTGGGGGTGGGGGTGGATGGGTGGAATGCATTCAAAGAACTTGGTGAATGATGGTTCATTGACCTCATTTAAATCCTCCAAAGGCTGTTGGGTTTTGCCAGTTGGTACGTTTGTGTCTTACTTTCAAATTCCTTTACCCAGGGGCAAATAAATTCAGTCAACTTCTCTCTTTCCGCATCAATACAAAATAGGCAGAGGGTTCAGAGGTGGCTGAAGATTCACCAAGAAATCTCGAGTAACATAACTGGAGAAATTTCCCAACCACCACTCCTTCACCTCCATCCTCTCTATACCGCACACTAAAGCCACATCCCTACTCTACCCTCACAGCACCACATCATCCCCATTACAACCCCTCCCCCCCAAAAAAGCGCCCTCTCTCAATGAACTACTCCTCTATGCATGACCATTTATTTTATAATCAGCACTTCCTTCTCCTACTCAACACCCCTACCCTCTTCAAAAAAAGGTCTGGGGAGAGTGCATTACAATTCCCTGGTCACCCCACATCCAAATCCAGTGATTTGCATAATAACAGCATTTTGTGCAGTTCTTTCCACTACAGCCGCAGTGGTGGTTACATTTCACTAGAAAAGATAATATTAATTAAGGAATGAGGTGGCGATGAGGGTACCGGGAGGTAAGGAATCCACGCGAAAATCCCTGGACAGTAAAGCAACTGCTCTGAAGCATATTTCTATTTCTTCAAAAATGTGAACGACATAGAATGATTAAAAAAAAAAAAGAAATAAAAGTCATCTTGATGGTAAAGTAGGTTTGGGGTCTTTGTAAACCCCCCTTAAAAAAAAAAAGCAAATCACAGTCTCCTCTCTGTTCCTAGGTGAATGACACGTCTTACAACACATTTTCCCCCCGGGGATGTTATTGCAATGCACACGGTGCTGCTGCTGCTGTTCTCGCCGTCTCGGTGGCTCTCTCCCAGGCTCCCACACTTTTAAAAGACACACTGATACGATGGTGGGCAGAAGAGGGAGGAAGATGGAAAAGGCAGCTCCGAAAGGGGGAGGTTAAAGGAGATGACAGGAGGTGGAGAGGGGAAGTCAGAAGGTTGATACGAGAGGTAGTGTGGGAGACTGTGGAGGAAGGGAGGGAGAGAGGTCAGTGAGAAGGAGAAGTTTCTAGCCAAAAAGCCCAGGGGTTCGAGGAAGGGGAGGGGTGGAAGAGTAAGAGGAAGGCTCAGGTGAATGAAAGGGGGAAAGGTGCAGAGAGTAAGGCTCACACTGCTGGGAGGGAGGGAAGGTCTGAGATTAGGTTGTCTAGGGGAGGTACTGGTGCAAACTGCCACTGCCCCCTGCTGCACAAGGGAGTTTATAGGGTGGGGTGGGGGCGTGTAGAGAAGGATGGAGGAAGCCGTAGAGTGGAGGGGGCGAGTGGAAATGCAGGGTGGAGTGAAGTGGGGATGATAGGAAATGGAAGTGAAGTTGATGCTCCCCGCGGCGGGGCGGGGATTACCTTGTAGCAGGAGCCCGCAGACACTGTAGAAGCGGAGAACGGCGCTTCGTTTCCAAATCATGGTCCCCTCTGTAAAGGGCTTGGTAGGGGGAAAGGGGGGACAGGAGGTACTGGTGAAGGGGGCACAAAAGTGAAAGGCTTGGCTGGTTCCCTTCTCCTGGTGCAGAACCCGCCGCCGCCGCCGCTGCAGTGCTCGAACCCCGGGGAAAGGAGCAGCCCAGCAGCAGCAGCAGCAGCAGCAGTAGCAGCAGCAGCAGCAGCAACAGCAGCAGCAGGGAAGCACCAGCAGGATGGGGATTTCGGTGGGTTTAATAGTTTCTTCTCCTCTTCCTCCTCCACCTCCTCCTGTTGGTGCAGCCTCAGTAGCGCCTCTTTTCAAGCAGGGGTTCAGTGTTTCCTTTCCACCTGGGGTGCAGGGGAAGTCCCAGCGCTGGGGCTGCCAGAGCAGGTGGTGCACGGATTCAGGGGTGTGGGGGAAGATGAGAGCTAGGGCTGCAAGTAGTGGATAGGTCAGAGTCGGGAAAGGGGACCGGGAGAGAAGCAGCAGAAAGCCAGCAGCCGCCCACCGCTGCCGCTGGCTCTGTCCCTGGGTTTGTGCAGGGAGGCGGCAGTGGGGCTGGTGGTGGTGGTGGCGGCGGCGGCGGCTGCGGCGGCGGTTGTGGTGGTGGCGGAGGCGGCAACAGAGGCAACAACAGCAACAGCAGCAGCAGCAGCAGCAGCTTAGTGGATGCTCAGGCTCCAGCAATAGCGGCAGCGGCAGCAGCAGCGGTAGCAGCTCTCCCTCTCTCTCTCTCTCTCTCTCTCCCTCTCTCTCTCTCTCTCTCTCTCTCTCTCTCTCTGTTTCTCTCTCTCCCTCTCTCTCTCTCTCTCTCTCTCTCTGTGTCTCTCTCTCTCTCTCTCTCTCTCCAGCACCAGACACAAGGGCAAGCACAGCACCGAGGAGGCCCCGCCCCCACCCTTGCTCAGGATAGACACCGCCCCCTAGCCAATAGAAACCTACCGAGCCACAAAACTTGGCCAATAGGTGGGCTGGATGGGTGGAGCCCGGCGCCGGGAAAAACAAACAGGCGTCTCAAGGACCCTTCGGGCGAGAAGACACCAAAGCCTTCCCCCTACCCCAACCCAGTGGCCCCCTACCCCGCCTGACTCTCGACTTCCCTTCTTCAGGAACAGCCCGCCCTCCAGCTGGATGAGGGAAAGCCACTCGGACTAATCAGAGTTCCGCACTAGGGGAGGGTCCAGCCAATCGCCACCGCGAGAGGGCGGGTTGGTCTTGTCCTCGCCAGATTCTGGAATCTGCGGCAGCAGGGCAAGGTCTTGGGTGCGAAGCTCCAGCACATATTTGGCTTCCTAGAGCAGATGGTGTCTGCATCTAGCCTCTCATCAGCTGCAGCTGCAGTAGACACTATGAGGCTAGAAAACGCACAGGGGAGTAATAGAGAAAGGGTGGGAGATGACAAGCGTTGGTTACAATAGACTTTTAGGTCTGCAAGAACTTCAAAAGGGTCGAAGTAAAAGTTGGAGGGAAGGTGTGGATCGATTTCCCTCAGATGAGAATTATTTTGGTGTAATGTCTCTGAAATTTATGTAATGTGTGGCCATGGAACCACGTTCCTGAAGGTGGCCGGTTTTGTGCGCAACCCACGCACTTAAAATAGTTTAGCATTAACTTAAGGGGAAGACATTTGACTTCCTACATTATCTCTATTTCTATCTATCTCTCTATCTCTCCAACTCTCTCTCGCTCTATGTATCTATCTATCTGTCTTACATAAAGAGGAGCAGGAAAGCCCAGGAAAAGACAGAAAAATAAAAAACGCTTAAAAATATTAGGGCAACTAGCAAGAATTATCTGGGTTATTGCAGCTATTTATGTTTTCAGATGAATTTCATTTATAGGCTTCCAATGTCAAATCTTAGTTGGAGCAATTGATACATAAAGTAGAGAGGAGAAACTTTGAAAAGCAATGAACTATGTCTGGGTCATTGAGTTATTTGAGCTATTTAAAAATACCATTCATTTTGTGTGGCTGAAAAATAGAAACTGACAAGTCGACAAAGGATGAATGAAAAGGCAGGGTCCTTCTTACTTTGTGACTGGGTTTTTGGTGTCACCTATTTCAGTCTCAACCCATGTCTTACAAAAAAAAAAAGGAAAAAACCCAACAAAACCTTACTTATGGTTTTCCTTTGTCTCTTTCTCTCAAAACTTAATAAAAATGGACCTGGTAATACTCTGTAGTGAGGGTAGTCTTTAGTTATTTAAGGGTGTTTTTACTCTTTTAGAAACTGGGTTTTAAAAAAAAATTTATATATATATATATATGTATATAAATATATATATATATTCAATTATCAAGGCGTTTCCTCTCCTTCCCTCAATTCTCCACCCTGTGGGGCACTGAGGGGAAGAAAAAAAAAAGCCTTTTAATAAATCTGAACAATACAGCAAGATAAATCCCCACGTTGGCTGTAGCTACAAACAGTGTTTCTTCTGGTTATTTAGTTCATTACCTCTATGTCAGGAGTTGGGTAGTACTCTTCTTCTTCCCTCAGAATTATGGTTCATCATTGAGTTATTTTTCAAAATTGTTCATATTTATAAAATTTCTGTTAAATTGTTTTCCCTATTCTTCTCATTTCAGTTTGCATAAGATCATACAAGTCTTTCCAGGTATCTCAGAAAACTGTCCCCCTTCTAATGACAAAGTAGTATGCTATTTCATTCTTATACCTTAATTGTTCAGCCATTCCCAATTGGTAGACAAATTCTTAGTTTTTAGTTCTTTACCATTATAAAAAGAACAACAGTTTTTGTACATATTGGACATTCTTGGATTTTTAAAAATATCCTTAAGGCATGAACCTAGTAGTAGTGCAATTGGGTCAAAGGGTAGACAGAGTTTAGTAACTTTAGGGGCATAGATGCAAACTGTTTTCCTTAAGAGCTGTGATTGACAGGTCCACCAATAGTGCCTCAGTTGTGACTTTTCCAGTAGCCCCTCCAACATCTGCTTTTTTTTTTTTCAATCAACTACAACCTCTCTGGGGCAAGGTGAAATCCCAGAGTTGCCTTAATTTGAATTTCTCTATTAATAATCTGGAGCATTTTTTTTTCATATGGGCATAGATAATTTGGATTTCTTCATTTTAAAATTGTCTTTATATTTTTGACCATTTATCAAATAGGACATATTTCGTATTCTTTTAAATTTGAGTTAGTTTCTTATACAACTTAGAAAAGATAGTTTTATCAGAGAAACTTGCTGCATTTTTTTTCAAGTTAACTGTTTGGGCAATTGATTAGGTCTTAATCTGTTGTGAACCTTCTAAATACTCATTTTAGATATTAAGCATTTGCCTGTGTTTAAGGCCCATGATTGTTTTATCATATTTATTATATAATGCTAAAGTGGTTTTTAACACAGATTCTCACAGAATTATTTCACTATGAAGTATTCCTCCACATGTGAGCATAGAGAATGTATGAGCTTGAGAGCAACACTTAGAAGGATGAATTCTCTGAGCCAATTCTTTCTTTGACAACTGCTTGAGGAATTAAAATTTTTCTTTTCAGCCTTTCTACAGCACCAAAGTAAACTCATGCACGGGAATTGACTGAATGATGGGAATTTTGTATAATGAGTTGACTAAGCCAAAAGAATGATGTATGGAAAGGCATAATAACCATTACATTCAAGGGATGTATAGTTTGAGTTTTCAGAAACCCAGATGTATTCCTCTTCACCATTTTTCTCATAAAATACTGGGAAGGTTAAAATCATGTCTAAAAATTAATCATTATGAAAGTCACAGCTTCACATGGAAAAATACGTTAAATTTTGACCTGAGTTAACTGTCTCACAAATATCTACTAATGGTCATAAGGGTGACTAGAAGAGATAATATAGATGAGCCAAAGCATCCATGCCACCACTGCTAGAAAACTACCCAAAACCTAATTTACAAGTGTCAATCAAGTAACTTATCACATACCACAAGGACATATCTTCTTTTTATCTAACTCTAGCCTGTTTTCACCTAAGCCAAGGATCAACCAAGTGGAAAAATGACAATTGTCCAATAATTATTAGGTGAACAGGAAACATAATGAAAGTAAAAACAGGTAATACACAAATTTGATATAAATACTGTATATACATATTTCTTCTCTTATTACATAAGAATAATGTCTTTTTTAAAACAAAATTGGTATCATTATATAGATTTTTAAAATTTAACAAAATATTTAGACTATTTTAAATATTTTCAAAATATCTATGTTTGAACTGAACTGTTAGAAATAGTTGTTAAAGATATATGAAAAAATATTCAAATTGAATTAGAATTTGAGTCAAAAGAGACCTGTGATGCCAATTAGTCCAATCCATACGTGACCAAGAATTCCTCAGGCAACACTGCAAATATGTGGTCATCTAGCTTTGATTAAAGGCTTCCACTGAGGGAAAACACCCTCTCTCCTATTCCACTTTTAGATAACTTTAATTTTTAATCCTTTTTTTTCCTTAGGTATATCTTAAATCTACCTCTCAAAGACTAAGTTTACTCTTAAAGTCAATTGATTCATGGTAATTTAATTTGAAAAAATGAAACCACTGTAAATGAAAAAAAAATCTCATTGATCTGACAGCATTGATTCTCATTCTTGAAGCTAGCCAGAACTTTAATAAGAGATCAGCTTACCAGTAGTACAAACCATCAGTGCAAATATTATACAGTAATATTCTTTTTTAAATGTGTTATTTTACTTTGAGATTCTGTGATTCTTTGAACCTTTCAATAGCTTTCCCAAGATCAGTGGGCCAGTGCTTGGAAAACTGAATACTAAAATTTCATTGTCTGTTGATAGTGCTAAAATATGGAGGAAGGGGAAAAAGTCATGGGACTTCAGGATATTAAAAAGCTCAGTTTTAGTAATTAAGGATTATAGACTTACAGCTTAAAGATAAGTTTTAGGTCCTCTAGTCCCACTCCCTCATTTTCACAATTGAAGAAACAGAATCTTAAATAAATTAAATTACCTTCCCAAGATCATAAATGTAATAAATAGCAAAATCAAAGCCAGATCTTCTGATTCTTAAATGCAGCACCACACCATTTGCACTGCACCATGCTTTCTCTCTACTAATCATAAAAGTATTAAAAGAAGCTTGTTGTTGGTGACCTTATAATGAAGATTGTGGGTACACCTCATATTATTTTGAAATTGTAGTATGTAATGCTGAAATATACCTCAAAATGCTTTCCAGTATGATTCATTTAGTTGTCATTGTGCCTTAATAATGCAAAGTAAATAGATGGCACCCTCTTCCACTAGGTCACTACAGATGAATGGATGAAAATGCTCCTTTTAAACTTGTTCATGTGTTTAAGCTCCTTTGCCATCAATCAGTGTAGAGTAGGAGAATCTAGGATATTGCAGTAGAGTAGACAAGTGCCATAGATTCCAAAATCTATAATATAATCTCCAAAATCTAATGTAATTTATATAGGGGGTCGGGATCCAGTTTAAGAAGTGCTGAATGGGTCACCAGTGGAAAAAAAGTTTAAGAAACCCTGATCCACACCATTACGGAGAGCTTGGTCAGAACTGCATTATACCTATGTCAGAAACATAGAAGTCTATCCATTAAAAACATCCAGACAAAAAGGCAATCCTAAATTAACATGTCCCTCCACAACTGGTTATGGCTTTTTTCTTTTGACCTATTTTCCATCTTTTCTGTGTCTAAAACATAACAAATGCTGAGGGCAACTAGTGAAGGCCCTTGGGTCCATGTTATATGAATTCACTTGAAGGAAAAAGGTATTTTTAGTGTGAAGAGAAGTCTAATAAAAGGGACATTAAAGCTCTCTAAGTATTTGAAAGGCTATCATATTCATGAGGGATTAAACATGCTGTCTGAATCAGGAACTGCAATGTAAACTTGATATCAGGGAAAAAAAAAAACCTTCCTAACAATTAGATCTATCCAGAGGTGGTAGGTTATCCACTTCTTGGAGATCTTCAAACAGATATTAGACTACCATGTGGTGTGTATAATGTGATGGGAATTCCTTTTTCTATAGATTGGACAAAATGGTTCCTAAGCTCCCTTCCAAATTTTAAATTCTGTGATTGTGGCTCCTCAAACTGAGTACACTTAAAGTCTTTAAATGTAGAAGGAGATTGTTTCCAGATGTTTTCCATAACTAAAGGATGATTGCTTTGTTTTTCTATGCTGCACACATACCAATGTTGTCAATACTGCATACTCAAGTGTTGTATGAGCTTTGTTATTAATAACGTATTGCTAGTTTATTTTCAGCTTTAACCTCCCACTGCAGATTTTTTTCTGTTGTATTTTTTGCCACTCCTGGTATTGTATGAAATGTATTTATTAATTTATTTATTTTTAACCATGTGCCCTACTAAACTTCATACAGTGTTTAATGATTTTTTTTCAAATTGTGTCAGCCCAAATTTTAAAATAGTCTTACATAGTCAGAGTAACTCAATCCAATCTACTATTACAATGATAAGCTGTCAATATCTAAATGAATAATAAATAACATTTTGTGTACCAAATCCATATCTCCAATTCAATCCAAATAGTTTAGTTTTCTTCTAGTATGAAATCATCATACCAGGACTTGGACAGCAATAAGATAGGGTAAAATAATTGCAGGGATGCTAAGATTTGGATTTCAAATATTGGATTTCTATATGAGGGGTATGAAAGGCTCTCTAAACTGTAGGCAATGTTGACAAAGGTCATCTAATGCAGGGAGAACCAAGTATTCAGTTAATGAATTAGGTTCATGAAAATAAACCCAAGGAATTCATATATAGGAGCCACCTTTATAGTCCTGTAGGCATAGTCAGGGAAAAGTTTCAAGATATAAAGAATAAAGGTAAACTAGATCCGTGACTGAGGCTAGGAGATTGGGAAGCAAAGAGGTGGCATCCCAGGAGATGATTCTGAGCCAAATGGAGATTAGGAACCCAAGCCAAATAAAATATCTAAAAAAAAAAAAGAATATTACGAGGGAAGTACTAACAGCAAGAATAGAATATGATAGTAAACCAGCCACCTTCTGAGCCAAACTCTAATTATGTGTGCTTTGCTTAGGTACTAAAAAAAAAAAAAGTAGAGGTCCACGAGCTCTGATTAATGGAGGACAGAAGGCACATATGACTGGAGTTAGAGAATTGAAGGGGCATGGAAACAGGAAGTGTTTGCCAAAGCATTTTTCTTTTTCTCTTTACAACTTTTTACAAGTAGAAATATGTATATACATGAAAGAACTATATACTATTATATATATGTATATATACCATAAAATATAAATATATATACTGTAAAAGATGTCAGATATTTTTTAGTACAGTGATCTTCATTTTCCAAATTAGGAAACAAAATCTCATAGAGTTTAAGTCACTTGCTCACTATTACACAGCTAGTCAGTTTTATGATATGAACCAGCCAGGTCTAGAATCCAAGTTTGCTTAACACTAGACCAAACCTCTTGGTAGGGATGACTTCATGACAATGTAATTATAATGCTTTCTTATATTGTTCACTCCCTAGGCAATGTGAGCATAAATAATGTGTCATTTTTCATCAGAGATGTGGGCATCATGGTTTGCCTAAGTGAAGTAGAAATCACAGTTTGTTAATTCCCCATCCAATTTTCTAAAATTTTGAGTTCCAAAATTTTCTCCTTCCCTCTTCTCCCCTATGTCCCCAATATAGCAAGCAATCTGATATAGGTTATACATGTACAATCATGCTAAAATATATCCACATTAGTCATGTTCTAAAAGAAATATTAGAACAAAAGGGGAAAAGCATGAGAAAGAAAAAAAGTGAAAATGGTATGCTTTGATCTTCATTCAGACTTTCTAGTTCTTTCTCTGGGTGTGGTTAACATTTTCTATCACTAGTCTTTTGGAATTGTCTTATCATTGTATTTCTGAGAAGAGCTAAATCTATTAAATTGGTCATTGCACAAGGTTGCTATTACTACGTACAGTATTCTCCTGGTTCTGCTCACTTCACTAAGCATTAATGCATCTAAGTCTTTCCAGAATTTTCTGAAATCTACCTGTTCATCATTTCTTTTAGCACAATAATATTCCATTGCGTCACGTACCACAACTTGTTCAGCCTTTCCCCAATTGATGGTTATCCCCTCAATTTCCAATTCTTGGCCACCACAAAAGATCTGCTATAAATATGTTTGTACATGTGGGTCCTTTTCCCCTTTTATAATCTTTTTTGGGATACAGACATAGTGGTGGTATCGATGGATCAAAGGGTATGCATAGTTTAATTGTTTTTTGGGCATAGTTCCAAATTGCTCTCCAAAATGGTTGGATTAGTTCACAACTCCATCAACAATGCATTAGTGTTCCAGTTTTCCCACATCTTCTCCAACATTTTTCATTTTCCTTTTCTGTCATATTAGCCAGTCTGTCAACTAGCCACAGTTGGTGTGATGTACCTCAGAGTTGTTTTAGTTTTCATTTCTCTAATCAATAGTGCTTTAGAGTATTTTTATATGACTATAGATAGCTTTATTTTCTTCATATGAAAACAGTTTATATCTTTTGACCATTTATCAATTGGGGAATGACTTGCATTCTTATAAATTTCTCAGTTCTCTATATATTTCAGAAATAAGGCCTTTATCAGAAACACTGGCAGTATAAATTGCTTCCCAGCTTTCTGCTTTCCTTATAATGTTGGTTGGTTTATAGACTTAGCTCTTCTCAACAATACAATGATTTAAGACAATTCCAATAAAATTATGATGGAAAATACTATCCACATCCAGAGAAAAAACTATGGAATCTGAATGCAGATTGAAGCATACTATTATCTCTCTTTTTTGTTTTCTTTTTCTTTTTCTTGGTTTTTCCATTTTGTTCTGATTGTTCTTTCACAACATGACTAATATGCAAATATGTTTAATATGATTTTATATGAATAGCCTGTATCAGATTGCTTGCTGTCTTAGGGAGGAGGGGAGAAAAAATTTGGAACTCAAGATCTTGTAAAAATGAATGCTGAAAACTATCTTTACATATAATTTGAAAAAAATAAAATACTATTAAGTGGGGAAAAATGGATTTATCTAGTTCTGAGAGAGGGAGGTTAAGGTCCCCCCCACTAGTATTGTTTTGTTGTTTATTTCCTTCTGTAACTCACTTAACTTCTTCTCTGAGAATCTGGATCCTGTACCACTTGTTGCATATCCACATTCACAGTTATAATTGCTAATTGTATATTTCCCACCATCTATTTTTTCTCTCAGTTTATATTTTTCTCTCTCCTTTCACCCTGTCCCTCTTCACCAGAGTTTTTCTTCTGACCACCACCTCCCTCAATCTGCCCTCCCTTCTTATCAACCCCTCCTTTCCCTTTTCTTTCTCGTATCCCCTCCTATTTCCCTATAGGTTAAGATAAATTTATGTATCCAACTGACTGTGTCTGTTATTCCCTCTGAGTAAGATTCAAAAACAATGCTCACCTCCTCCCCTCTTTCCCTCTAATGTAACAGGTCTTTTGTGCCTCTTTATGTGATGCAATTTATCCTATTCTGCCTCTCCCTTCTCTTTTCTCCCAGAAGAGTACTTTTTTTACTCCTTAAGGGTAAAAATTAATCAAAAATTAATTTTTGATATCATCATATCAAAATCAACTTATATCCATACCCTCTGCCTATATACTTCTTCTAAATGCCATAATAGAGATGTAGTTCTCAAGAATTAGAAGTGTCATCTTCCCATGTGCAGAAAACAATTTAAATCTTATTGAATAACATTTTGTTGTTGTTGTTGTTGTTTTGCTTTCCTGTTTATCTTTTTATGCTTCTCTTGAGTCTTGTTTTTGAAGATTGAGTTTTCTGTTCAGCTCAGGTCTTTTCATCAGGAAAGTGTGAAAGTTCCCTATTTCATTGAATGTCCCCTTTTTTCCATGGAAAGATTATGTTTGAGTTTGCAGGACTGTTGATGTTTGGTTGTAATTCAAGCTCCCTTGCCTGGAATATCACATTCCAAACCCTCCTATCCTTCAGGTAGAAGGTTGCTAAATCCTATGTAATCCTGATTGTGACTCTTTGGTATCTGAATTGTTTCCTTTTGGCTGCCTGCAGTATTTTTTTTCCTTGACCTGATAATTCTGGTATTTGGCTATGATACTCCTTGGAATTTTCATTTTGGAATCTCTTTCAGGATGTGATAAGTGGATTCTTTCAATGACTATTTTACCCTCTGGTTCTAGGACATCAGGGAAGTTTTCCTTGATAATTTCTTGAAAGATGCTGACTAGGCTCTTTTTTTTTCTTTGATCATGGTCTTTAGGTAGTTTAATAATTTTCAAATTATCTTTCTTGAATCTATTTCCCAGTCAGTTGTTTTTCCATTGAGGTATTTTACATATTCTTCTAGTTTTTTTCATTTTTGATTTTGTTGGACTGATTCTTGATGTCTCAGAGTCATTAGCTTCCATTTAACTAATTCTAGTTTTTAAGGAATTATTTTCTTCACTTATCTTTTGTACCTTTTTCCCTTTAGCCAATTCTATGTTAAGGCAGTTGTTTTCTTCAATGATTTTTTTTTCTATTTTTCCAATTTTACTTTTTAAGGAGTTGCTTTCTTCCATCAATTTTTGTGCTTCCTTTTCCAAGCTGTTTACTCTTTTTTTCATAATTCGCCTTCATAACTCTCATTTATTTTCCCATTTTTCTTCTACCTTTCTGATTTTTAATATGCTTTTTGAGCTATTCCAAGAGGACTTTTTGGTCCTCCCACATGTGAAGCATCAACATTGTCTTCTTCTGAGTTTGTGTTTTGATGTTCCCTGTTGTCATAGTAGCTTTCTATGCTCATGGCTCTCTTCTTTTTCTTACTCATTTTCACCTTGTATAATGATTTTCAAAGTTGAGCTCCGCTCCTGGGACACAGGAGCCAACTTCTTATGCTGGGGACCAGGGGCCTGGTCACTGGGTTTCCATTCCTAGGCCTCAGATGCTTGCAGCTTGCCCGCTGCTCTAGGGGTAGCTTGGCTTAATGATGCCTGTTGTGCCCGGGTTATGGTATTCACAGTTTGCCTTCTACACTGAGGATAGAAGCCTCACTGAGGGGCCTCCTTTGTAGATCTGGAGAGTCTCTGGCTGGCTTGCCTGGACACCATCTGCACTAAGCTGTGCTATCCTCTTACCCAAGTGAGACAGACCTTTTTTGAAGTCCTCTAAGTTATCTTAAGCTGGAAAATTGTTTCACTCCATCTTTTTGTGGGTTCTGTCACTGTAGAATCTGTTGAGAGGTTTGATTTAATGTTGTTTTTGAGGGAAACTGGGGAGAGCTCAGGCAACTTCCTGGCTTCTCTCCATCATCTTGGCTCTGCCTTTCAGTTTATTAATTCTTATAGTGAGATAAATTATACATCATTAATATTAGACAAAACTTTAATTGTTACACTAAGATATCCTCAGTATCATGTTATGAGAAAATATAAAGTTAATAGAGTGAAAAAGTTAAAAAGGAATCCCTTAACTATGTAATCAGAACTAGAAAATTCAGTGTTTCATTGAAGATTAATGGAGTTATCTACATTATTACACCTTTGTCTCAGTCAGGCATCTGTCTGGCCCAAGAACATGCCATGCAAAGTCCTATCCAGCCACCAATATTGGGCATCTTGCCTTCTGCTTACAACCAAATACATAAATCCTCCTTTCCCAATTTCTACCTTTTCTCTGGGAACAATAATCAAATGAATAACCTGGTTTATTCTCAAAAGGGTATGATAATTGACACCAGAGTCTCCACTTAGCATCCTTGTGATTATCTTGGCCAAACTCAATTCTGTAGATATAAATACTGAAAATGTATTATCTCACACTGTTAGAATGCACATTTCTAGAGAACAGAGACTGTATCACTTTTGTATTTTCATCTATAATACATAGAATAGTGCCTGGCTTTATATCCTCATTATCTAGCACAGTAAAATGTAAAAGATGATTAGTAAGTGCTCCTTCTTTCTTTCCTTCCTTCCTTTCAGGATATTCGCTATATAACAAGATGAAATAAGGTGATGTGAAAGCAAAATTGCATGTAAGCAAGTCATGTGATCTTACCCTAATAAAATTTTTGGGAGGCATTGCCAAACTTAAATCTAACTTAATTTCCACGAGCAAACCTATCACAGGAATTGTAGTCCAGCTGCTCATACCAAGTTCACCTGTTTCTCACTGTTTGAAAGATGGATCAGTTGTTTTCTTCATGTCTGCAAAATTTAGTGTAAAGAAAGATTGGTTTAATCATGCCTTAGATGTCTGTATTTTGTACAATGATTTTAAATGATAAGGAATTTTGTATACAGCCACCATATACTGTGTTGGAAACTACTAGTTAGCTAAAGTCACCAAATGCCAGATAACTGAGAGTATACAATTATACTTAATTAGGGCTACTCTACCTTATTAGTGAATTGTATTCCAAAATTTCATTTGTTATTATTGCTGCTTCATGTCAGTTATCTGAAACTTGAAAAGTATTTTTGCTGCACAGAAACAAAAGAAAAATATATGCATTGTGGTTAGTTTCTTAGGCCAGTCTTCTGAAGCCTTTTTTTTCTTTAAATTAGTCCATGACATTTGAAATGAAACAATAATAATGAAACATACTTGTAATAATAGTAGTAGTAATCTGTAGCTTTAATTTATGTTCCACTTTATACTTTATAAAATAATTTTATCACAACAATTGTGTGAGGGAGTAATGTATAAGTATTCCCAAACTAAGAAAGAAAGAGGGTAAACACCACAGTGGGAAAAGTAGAAGGAATTGACGTATACTGGGAAAATCAAGAATAAGGATGGGAGATCAGGAGTTGAGGAGAATGCATAAAATCTGGGAGAATACTAAGCAACAATAGTGAGTCTTGGTTTACTAATTATTTCTTTCTCTCTTTCCTTTTCTTCTGTCTATCCTGTCATTTTATATGTTCAACAGAGTGGGTCAAGATTAAAGTGAGGCAGGAAAGCCAAGGTAGATAAGTACAAGCTGGGATCCATCTGAACTCTCCCAACATTCCCATCCCCCCCAAAAACCTTTAAAATAACACCTCAAAGAAAACTTAGAAGTGAAAGAGCCAACGACACATCCTAGAGACATATTTTTTTCAGCCTAAAGCAACTTAGAAGGTCTGCAAGAGGGGTATGTAACACTGGGATAAACACAGGCCTGACCTGGCCCACTAGCTGTGGGCCTTGGAGGCAGCCTTATAGCAGCACCAGCTTCAGGAACTCTCAGCCCTGAGCAGATAAAAGGGTAGGATAACTGATCAGAAATACATTACAGGGACTCTTTGCTGGCAGAAGATGCTGCTAGCTCTGATTGGCAAGGCCATTGCCCATAAACACTTCTAGGTCACAGTTTTAGGGTGGAGAGGAATGCTAGGACTTGTGGCTGCAGGAGGGCAAGGGACTAGGTCACAGTTCTAGGAGCAAGAGGAACACTGGTACTTTTAGTTGTAGGGAAGCAGGGACCCTTCCTGGGTAAAAACTAGAGTGCAGATCAGGAGAGCAGTAATCTTGCTCCCAGGACAATACTAACATGGAAGTGCGAAAAACTTGCAGAAGCAGCTCAGAAAACAGCTTCATGAAAAAACCTGAAGCTTAGGACATTTCCTCCCCACCTCTAGGTTAACAGAGCCCAACTTTAACATAAAGTTCAAAGTGGAGAAATAGGCTAGAAAAATGAGCAAACACTCACCACCCCCAGAAATTGACCATAAAAAGTTACTATGTTAGCAGAGAAGACCAAGATATAAACTTAGAAAAAGATAACAATGGGAAAACAGTTATAAGTAAAGCCTCAAAGAAAATGCTAAGTAGACCAAAGGCCAGCAAGAATTTCAGGGAGAGTTAAAGAAAGAGATGAGTGGTAGAAGAAAAATTGAGAAAAGAAATATGGATGATGTAAGAAAATTATTAAAAGAGAATTAAAACTTAGTAAAAGAGTCACAAGAAGTACTGAAGAAAACAATGCTTTAAAAAACAGAGTTGATCTAATCACGAAAGAGGCATAAGAGTTAACTGAAGAAAAGAACTCCTTTAAATATGAATAAACCAAATGGAAAAGGAGGTACTAAAATTTAGTGATGAAAAGAACTCCTGAAAAATCAAAATTGGTTAATGGAAAAATGAGGTCCAAAAGCTTACTGAAGAAAATATTTTCTTAATAATTAGAATTGGGCAGGTGGATGCTAATGACTCCATGAGGCTTTAAGAAATAATAAAAGTCAAAAGAAAAAAGTAGAAGTAAATGTGAAGTATCTCATTGTAAAAAACAATAGACCTGGAAAAGACATAGGAGAGAAATAATTTAATAATTATTAGACCACCTAAAAGCCAGGATTAAAACAAGAGCTTAAATATCATATTTCAAGAAATTATCAAGAAAAATCTGTCCTGATATCTTAGATGCAGAGAGTAAAATAGAAACACAAAAAACCCACCAATCATCTCTTGAAAAGGATCTCAAAATGAAAAGTCCCACTTACATTATAGTCAAATTCCAGTGCTTCCAGGTCAAGGAAAAATATTGCAAGCAGTCAGAAAGAGACAATTTAAATATTCTGGAACTACAATCAGGATCAAACAAGATTTATCAGTATCCACATTAAATGAGCAGTAGCTTGGAATATGATATACTAGAGGGCAAAGGAGCTAAGATTACAACCAGGAATTACCTACCCAGCAAAACTGAGTGTAATCCTTCAGCATAAAAATGGATATTCAAAAAGAGGACTTTCAAGCATTCCTGCTGAAAAGACCAGACCTAAATAGAGAATTTCATATTCAAGCAGAAATCTCAAGAACAACTAAAAAGGTAAACATGAAGAAACAATCATAAGGGACTCAATAATGATAAACTGTTTACATTTCCATATAGGAAGATGATACATGTAACTCTTAATAACTTTATTATTGTTAGGGCATTTAGAAGGATCCTACATAGACAGAAGTCATGGGTATAAGTCAATTACGTTAGGACAGTCTAAAAAAGCATGTATGGGTGAGAAAGAGGGATGCACTGGGGGAAGGAGGAAAGAAGAGGTAGAATGGAGAAATTTTTCCTTACAAAAAAGAGGCACACAAGCAAGAGCTTTTATTTTTTTATTTTTTTATTACTTTATTTTGATTTATCAACAATCACTTCCATAAGCTTTTGAGTTTTAAATTTTTCTCCCCCTTCCTCCCCACCTCCCCAAGGTGTCTTGCAATGTGATATAGGCTATACAAATACATTCCTATTAAATATATTTTCACATTAGTGATGTTGTAAGGAAGAATTAGAAACAATAGGAGGAACCATCAGAAAGAGGAAATGAAACCAAACAGAAGAAGAAAGTAGCAAATATTATGCTTTGATTTGCATTCAAACTCCATAGTTCTTTCTTTGGATATGGATAGCATTTTCCATCATGATACCTTTGGAGATGTCTTAGATCCTTGCATTGCTGAGAAGGACTAAGTCTGTCAGTGTTAGTCATTGCACAACATGGCTGTTATTGTGTACAACATTCTCCTGGTTCTGCTCACTTTTGTAGAATTTTTATAGTGGAGGGGAAAATGGAGTTGTGGTAGGCAATGCTTGAACCTCACTCTTATTGGAATAGGTTCAAAGAGGGAAGACTATATATACACACTCATTTGGATATAGAAACCTACCTTATCCAGCAGGGCAAAGGAGGGCCTAAGAGAGATATGAGGGTGATAAAAGGGAGGACAGATTAAGGGATGCAGTGGTCAGAAGCAAAACAGACTTTCAAGGAGGGACAGGATAAAAAGAGAGAGAGGGAGAAAGATAACCAAAAAAATAAGATGAAAAGAAATAAACAATAATCATAACTGTAGGGTAACTAGGTGGTGGAGTGGATAGAATGTCATGCCTAATCTTTTGAATTCAAAATCTGGCCTCAGACACTGAAAGTCTTTGTGACCCTAGGTAAGTCACATAACCCTTGTTAGCTTAGTTCCTCTGTTAAAAATAATCTAGAGAAGGAAATAGCAAACTACTCCAGTATCTTTGCTAAGAATACCCCAACACAGAGTCACAAAGAGTCATACACAGCTGAAACAACTTACATCAACAATCATAACTATCTGTGTGAATGGGATGAGCTAACCCATAAAATGGAGGCAGATGGCAGAATGGATTAGACACTAGAATCCAACAATAATTTTGTTATACAAAAGACACACTTGAAAAAAAAGACATACACAGTGTTAAAATAATAGTCTGGAGTAGAATCTATTATGCTTCAGCTGAAATAAAAAAGGCAAAGGTAGCAGTCATGATCTTAGACAAACCAAAAGTAAAAATAGACCTAGTTAAAAAAGATAGTCAAGAAACTACATTTTGCTAAAAGGTACCATAGACAATGAAATAATATAAAAAATTTACAGCAAGTTATCTTGATAAAAGCCTCTTACCTCAAATATGTAGGGAACTGAGTGAAAATTTATAAAAAATAAAAGCCCTTTACCAATTGAAAAATGGTCAAAAATATAAACAGAATGTTTTCAGAAGAAATCAAAGCAATATATAGTCATATGAAAAAATGCAAATTAAAACAAATGTGAAGTGCCACTTTACGTTTGTTAGAAATGAAATATGCTATAGAGGGTGAGGGAAAGCAGGTACATTAATGAATTGTTGGTGAAGTAGTGAGCCAGCCGTTCCGGAGGACAATCTGGAACTATGCCCAAAGGGCTATAAAACTGTTCATACACTTTTATCCAACGTTACCGCTGCTAGGTCTGTTCCTCAAAGAGAACAAAGGAAAAGGAACAGGATCTGCATGTACAAAAGATTTATAACAGTGCTTTTTGGGGTGATAAAGAATTGGAAATTTAGGGGATGCTTTTCAATTCAGGAATGGCTGAACAAGTTGTGCCATGTGATTGTGGTGGTGTACAATTGTGCTATAAGAAATGAGAGGATGGGGGTGGCTAGGTGGTATAGTGGATAGAGCACCGGTCCTTGAGTCAGGAGGACCTGAGTTTAAATCCGGCCTCAGACACATAACACTTACTAGCTGTGTGACTCTGGACAAGTCACTTAACCCCAATACCCTCATCAAAAAACTAAATAAATAAATACATAAATACATAAGAAATGAGAGGATCATTTTGGGGAAAAAAAAAAAAAAAGACGGCAAGACCTATATGAACTAAAGCTACGTAAAGTGAGAAGAGCCAAGAGATCATTGTGTACTATCACAGTGATGCTGTTACTCTGATCAATACAATGATCCAAAACTATTACAAAGAATTCATGTTGAAAAAATATTATACACCTCCAGAGAGAGAACTGATGAACTTTGAGTGCAAATTGAGGTATAATTATCGTTCTTTCTTTTTGTGATATGGTTAATATCAAAATATGTTTTGCATGATTTCACATTTATAAGTGCTACATTATTTGCTTTTCAGTGATCAAGGAAGGGGTGGAAGGGAGGAAGATAATCTGGCACTGAAAATTTAAAAAGAAAAGAATGTTAAAATAAGTAAATTTTAAAAAGTAAAATGGGGTATCAGCAATCTTGGTTCAATAGAAGCAAGAAGGAATCTCTGCAAAAATTCAATAGAGGCATATGTTAAAAAAATCATCATCATCATCATTGTATCATTATTTAGAGATTTAGATGTGGAAGGAACTTTAGAGGTCATTGAGGCCAATTATCTTATTTTACAAATGAGGAAAAAGAAACCTGCCATGATAAAATATCTTGCCCAAGGTCATGCAGAGAGTAAGTAGAAGAGCTGGGATTTGTACTCAGGCCCTTTAACTCCAAATTCACCTTCTTTCTACTAATCTATGTTACCTCCAAAGTTGTGGATATAAATGAGAGTTTGCTCATATGTGGAGGGTCATTGTTTCTACCACCCAACAGTAATAATTCACACATAACCACGAAAGCTTTAAAAGACAAAGCAGACTATTTCTAAAAGGCCTTTAACACAGGAAATTTCTCCAGAAGCTTTTACAGCTATAGTGAATACTATAGTTTTTGATGGCAACTTTGCCACCATTTTAAAATTCATGTGACAATGCCAAATTCTTGTGGATTGTGCTAGCAGTTTGTAAAAGAAACACAGCTATTCCTATAAACAAGACGCTATACTTTCAGATTTCTTTTTTTTTTCAAGTAAGCTTTGCCATAACTGTACTGTTATTGTTCAATCATGTCTGACTCTTCATGATACCATGGACCATACTGCCTATGGGGTTTTCTTGCCAGAGATACTAGAGTGTTTTGGGATTTCCTTCTCCAATGGAAAATAGAGTTTAAGTGACTTGGTAAGGGTGGTACAACTAGTAAGTATCTGAGGCCAGATTTGAACTCAGAACTTCCTGACTCCATGCTTAGTGCTCTAACCACTGAGCCACCTACCTACTTCATGCCATAACTGTGCAGAAGCATGTAATTGTAAAATGTTTCCCTCACACAATTAATGAAAGTTTTATCCTCAATTATATCTATCACTATGTAGTAATAGAACTCATTTATTTATGTTTAAAACATAAGAAGCACTCTCTCCCCAAAATGAGAAAAATAAATGCTTTCCAATTTGTTTCTGAAGGGATTTTTAGTCTATATCTACATATTGTACAACATATGGATTGATCAATTGTGTGTTTGTTTTTTAAGCTAAATTGGCCATCTGACATTTTCACCACCATTCAAATCACCCTCTCTTCCAATTTCAAAGCACAATATACTCTGAGGGGGAAATGTACATTATGTATATAATACTATAATAATAATCTGACATTACATCATGAACTTTTTGGCTTTATATAAACATGTAATAAACATGATACTTGTAATTTGTACTTATTTAACAAGAGATAGTGTGGTGTAGTGTAGATCAAGAGCTTGTCTGAGAGTTAGGAACACTTGGCATCATTGAGCCTTTGATGCAATCTCTTAATATTCTAATCAACTATCTAAAACTGTATGTTACAGAGAAGGTACCTCTGTACATTATTAGAAGGAGGTCATTAAAATCACAAAGGCAGTCCCCATCCCTATTTATGTCACATGTAAAATATTACTATATCTATCTATCTATCTATCTATCTATCTATCTATCTGTCTATCTATCTATATCTTATACACAGAAGTGCAATTGACTTTTAAAAAAGAAATAAGTATAAGAATAAATCTAGAGTTTAGTTTTGAGTGTTTTATTCCCAATTTCTTTATGGCATGTTGACTTTTATCATCACCTAGGTTTGGTAAAACATTCACTGTCTTGTTATGCTATGGATTACTTTTGTTGATGTTGTCATCATTAATCTTTAATCACTGTTCTAATCATATCCAAAGAAGTAGTAATATTTCAGAGCAAATGATATACAAAGGCATTACTTTTAGCACTTCAAAATTTTGTAATTTGGCCACAAATTTCATGATATTTAATTCCCCCAAAAGCCCCAAATCTTCTTTAAGAAACAAAAAGAATATCAAATATGTTAAAGTCCTTTTCAATAGTGTTGATGAAGTTTTATGTGATGAAAGACGTTATCTAACTTTTATATTTTTTTCAACATTTTATCATAGTTTCCAAGTCTACTGTTACTATTTTTCTTCCATATTCTTCTAGTTGTGGTGAGAACATGTTCTGTTTTCCTACGATTGATATATGTTCTTTTTCCCATTTGTCTTGTATGCCTTGAGGTTAGCCATATTCTCTGAAATATTTTTATATTTCTATTGCTATAATGCCCAAACTGTTGTCATAGCTGCTTCTACAAAGTTGACATTCCATTTCATACTTTCTTTATGGCTTTTCCCACTATATCATGTAATTCATCTTTCTGTATTTTCATCATTTGCCTCAGAATCAGCTCTATTGTTCTTTACTTCTATTTGACAATTTTAGTAAGCTGCTGTGAGAGAGCTGCCTCTGTTCACTTCACATGACAGACATCTCTGTAGTTCAGTCTTAGGAGGACCTTAAGGACTGCAATCAATTTCTATTCCATAGACCCATACATAAAACCCTCAAATTGTAATTTTTGCCTACAGATCTTTTCAGTGAGGGTGTTCTTATGAGAATTATGGGCTAGAAAAGGATGGATTGGGAGAGCAATTTAGATAAAATAACATATTCTGCAACACATTGCTGTATGCTTCTTTAACTTGGTTGTTTGGTCATGATTAAACTAGCGAATGATAGGACACAAAATGGAGTACCTCAAAGCCAGATCTGAATTTTAAGAGACATTGTCTAAAAGTAAAAGCAATGTTTAAATATGCTAATTACTTTTGTCAACAATGAAAGCACCTTCACAATGATTACGTTTCTCTAATAAGCATCATAGATTTTTAAGTACTAGACTAAGATTAAAGTTGCTATCCTAAAATTCATATTAGAAATAGCTTATCTCTTCCTTTAATGTGTCCTCTTCAGTTTCAGTTATTAAGACCACTTAACTAAGCCAATGTTTTTCATAATTTGTCTCATTTCTTCCAGTGATGATGGAAAGTTTATATTGTTTCTTCATCACCTTTTTCAGTCTCTCCTTTTAATTAGGATTTTTATAAACTAAAAAATTATATATTAAGTAAGGTTTATGAAAATCTACCTTGTAAAAACACTTGCATCAACTTATGTTTACATTGATTGAATTATAGTGAGTTTTAGAAAGGCATATTCTATTTCTCTGCTTCCATGCAAAGTTACTATTTCATATTTTAATATTTTAAATTGATTATTCCCACCAGCTCATGAATATGTCCTTTCAACTATAGCTTCCCAAAGTATGTCTGAAGACATACGTAAGTGATTTTCCCCAAATTTCTCCAAAGAACTTTTAGTAATAATTCTTGGATTCATCTTTATCATTTAACAATCCCAAGGGCATTACAACCAGTGTCTCTGAGAAGGGCCTCATTTCTAAAATATATAGAGAATTAAGTCAAATTTATAAAAATACAAGTCATTCCCCAGTTGATAAATGGTCAAAGGATATGAACAGATGAAAAAATTTCTCAGATGAAGAAATTAAAGTAATCTATAGTTATATGAAAAAATGCTTTAAATCACCATTGATTAGAGAAATGCAAATCAAAACAATTCTGAGGTACCACATCACACCTATCAGATTGGTCAACATGACAAAACAGGAAAATGATATATATTGGAGAAGATGTGGGAAAATTGGAATACTAATGCATTGTTGGTGGAGTTGTGAAATGATCCAACCATTTTGGAGAGCAATTTGGAACTATGCCCAAAGGGTTATAAAAATGTGTATACCCTTTCATCCATATAACTTGTAGGGCTGTATCCCAAAGAGATCATACAAATGGGAAAAGGACCCACATGTACAAAACTATTTATAGCAGCTCTTTTTGTGGTGGCAAAGACTTGGAAATTGAGGGGCTGCCTGTCCATTGGGGAATGACTAAACAAGTTGTGGTATATGAATGCAAAGGAATACTATTGTGCTATAAGAAATGATGAGCAGGCAGACTTCAGAAAACCTGCAAAGACTTGCGTGTACTGAGGCTGAGTGAAGTGAGCAGAACCAGGAGAAAGCTGTGCACAGTAACAGCCACGTTATGTGATGACTAATATTGTTAGACTTAGCCCTTCCCAGTAATGCAAGGATCTAAGACATCTGCAAAGGTCTCATGATGAAAAATGCTATCCACATCCAAAGAAAGAACTATGGAGTTTGAATGCAGATCGAAGCATACTATTTGCTATTTTTTTTTCTGTTTTGTTTTGTTTCCTCTTTCTGGTGGTTCCTTCTATTGGTTCTAATTCTTCCTTACAATATCACTAATGTGAAAATGTTTAATAGGAATGTATCAGATTGTGTACTCTCTTGGAGAAGGAAGGGAGAGGGAGAAAAATTTAAAACTCAAAAGCTTATGGAAGTGATTGTTGATAAATCAAAATAAATTAATAAAATAAAATAAAATAAAAACAATCCCAAGGGCATATGGCACTATAAAGCCAATATAGTTCTAGTGAATAACCCAACCACTATTTTTATGACTAGCACTTTTAGCACTTTCATTTTTTTTAGTCCACCCCTCATCTCTGATTTCCAGATCCTATTTCATTAGTACGAGTTAGTGTCTAACATGAATGTTTAGTAATAACTATTCTAATCATTCATTTCAATGGACAATGCCAAACATTATTGAATCAAATCAAGGGTCTGGCTCAAGATTATGATCCTAATGTACCTAGAACTCTCCCTGGTTCCAGAAATATGCATGATCTTAAAGAGTTAATATATATCTAATGCTTTCTCATGGTTTCCACTTTTGAATTTCTGAGAATCCTTAAAGCCACATTGCCAACCACCAACCAAAGAAGCAATACAGCTAAATTGTCCTTCAGCCTATTTCAAGGATCAGCTTTGATGCCATCTTCTATTGGAAGACTTCTCGGTCTAGCTGATAGTTCTCTTTCCTCAGATTACCTCATATTTATCTGTTTTAAAGGTACACTCACCAGTAGAATGTATGTCACATGATGGTGGGGAATGTTTGCATTTTTATTTGACTTTGTATCTCCAGAGCTAAGCACAGAGATTTGTGCAATTAGATACTTATTATATGGCTATGAATCCAACTCATAACAAGTATTTTTAAAAAATTTTCTGGAAAAAACTGATGGACTTTGAATGCAGATTGAAACATATTTTTCTCACTTCCTTTATTCTTTATCGTGTTTTTTTTCTTTTGATCTGATTCTTCTTCCACAACTGTGATGAATATGGAAATATGTTTTACATGATAGCATATGTATAAGCTATATCAAATTGCCTACCATTTTCAGAAAAGGGAAGGGGAGGGAGAGAGGGAGAAAAACTAGGAACTCAAAATTTTGTAAAAATGAATGCTAAAATTGTTCTTGATATGTAATTATGGGGCAAAATACCATTTAAAGAAAAAAATTCTTTGGAGATGCTATGGAGGTGGCTCAGTCAATAAAAGATTCTATGAGACCATGGGCAGGTCACTTAATTTCCTTAAATTGTAAAATGAGGATTGTAAATTGGAAACTATAAAATGAGGATAATAATAGCACTTATTTCCCAGGTTGTAAGACTCAAATGAGATATTTACAAAGTGTTTAGCCGTGCCTGGACCATAGTAAATGCTGTATTAATGCCAGTTATTATTATTATTATTATTATTATTATTATTATTATTATTATTATTATTATCATCTGATCCATAACTCTGAAGTAAGCAAAAGGGCCCTGGAATTGCTAGTGATACTGAATCATGATGTGAACAGTTGAGTATGAGGCTGCAGTGACTACTTTAGTCAGGGTACTCCCAAAAAAAATGTCCATTTCAGTCAAATATCTAAAACTGTTTTCTGTGGAAGTAGACACTCTTTAGACTGACCTTGGCTGTCTAATTTAATATCCTCTGACAATGGGCAGCTATTATTTAGAAGTAAAAACCAGGAAAAAATCATGAGAGCCATAACTTATGGTAACAATCTGGGTGATCATGGCCTGTTTCTTCCAATCACCAAAAGCTACTTTATGAATTGACTATCATCTTCTCCTGAACTCTCCCTTGCTCTTCATAACTTCAGTAGAAACAGGAATAGGGAATGAACCTGGGATTGTATTACTATAGGAGACTCTCATATAAGGAATCTCTGTCCATCTACTAATGCAGGACCATTTCTGCTCTGAAATTTATGATCTTAGAATGTTGCCTAAAGCAATGGTGTCAAACTCAAATAATCTATTGATTTGAGTTTAAAAATAATCTATTTATTAGTCACTAAACTATAGAAAAGTATTCCTATTGCCTCATGTTGACTTAAAGAATTACATATTAACATTATCTGTTTTATTGTATTTTTATTTATTTTGTTAAATATTTCCCAGTTATAGTTTTATTTGGTTCAGGTTCCACTATTGAGCACCATTTCATGGGTCCTGTGTTTGACACATTTGGCCTAGTGCACTCAATTGTTAAGTGACATTCCCAGAGTAATAAAGCATGTGTCAGAGGCAGGATATGAATCCAAGTCTTCTCGGCTGTAGGGTTGGCACTCCATTTATGTCTCCGTATCACCTCTTATAGCAATGATTCAAATAATCTCCTTTAAAAAAATAGGATATGAAATTAAAATTATTTAATGCAAACATATTCTTCAATAGCAAAGTATCTCTTAGGTATAAGCCAAGGTCATTCAGAACACCTCAGAATATGTAACATTAGAAATTATGTTTTCAATGACCATTGATAATAAATGTCAGACAAAGTATAACACGGAGAGTTATATACCTATCAAAGGTGTTTATCACTATGATGGAGGTATTTCCTGTGGATGGTGAGACCCTATTTATAGATACCATTGTACTGATAGCACCAAGTCCCAGGACTTTACACAAAGCTGCAAGGTAAGCCATTTATGTCTCCCTAGTTGACTTGCTGTCCTTGTTACCACAGTTGCTTTTTTTATTTTTTTGGCTAGGCAATGGGGTTAAGTGACTTTCCCAGGGTCACACAGCTAGTAAGTGTTAAGTGTCTGAGATTGGATTTGAACTCAGGTCCTCCTGACTCCAGGGCTGGTGCTCTATCTACTGCGCCATCTAGCTGCCCCCTACAGTTAGTTGATTTCCAAACATTTTCATCCCTTCTTTTCAAATCTTTTCATCCCTGTTCTGATGTAACATTCCCAACTCTAACCTTTCAACTAAAATTTTATTTCATATTTCATTGGAAAGAAGGAGGCCATTTACCAAAAGTTCCTCCTTTGTCTCTTCCTCTCATATCACTGCATCCTAACACTTTCTTTCACCCCTCTCTCCTACATTGAGGGAGCCATTCACCTGGCCAAAACCAGCTTTTCTATTGAAATAGCTTGTGCCCTTTATCATACCTCTTCTCTTATTTATCTTCAATTCTTGTCTATTGTTTGCTTCCCTATTGTCTATAAACACTTCAATGTCTCCCCCCATTCTCAAAAATTCTCAAGTAATCCATTAGTCTCTATTAGTTATCATCCTTTATATCTTATCACTTTTGTGGCTAAACTCCTAGAGAAAGCTGTCTATAATAAATACCTCCATATCTTCTCTACTCTCTTATAAACTCTCTGCAGTCTAGGTTTCTGACTTTATTATTCAACTGAAACTGCTCTCCCCAAAGTTGTCAATGATCTCTCTTAATAGGCAAATCTAAATGTCTTTTCTCAATCCTCATCCTTCTTGTTCTCTCTGCCACTGTTGACCATCCTCTTCTCCTTTATATTGTGTTCTCTTTAAATTTTTCATGACATTGCTCTTTCCCTGGTTCTCCTCCTACCTATATGATGTGCAATTTGGTACCCTAAAATTCATCTTAGAAATAGCATATGTCTTCTCTCAATGTGTCGTCTTCAGTTTTAGTCCTCAATCGCTTTTGTGGTTTTTCATACATATCATTTCTGTTAATCATGAGTGTTCCCCAGGGCTATCTCCTTGGTCTCCTTATCTTCTCCCTCTATACTATTTCAATTGGTGATCTTATTAACTCCTATGGATTCAGCTATTATCTCTATTTAAGGGATTCTAAGATTATATGTCTAGTCCTAATCTCTCTCCTGACCTTCAGTTTCATATCTTCAACTCTCTCTTTGACATCTTGAATTGGATATTTCATAGAAAGCTTAAATCTCAAATGTCTAAAATGGAACTAATTTTCCTCCCAAATCTCCTTTTCCAAATTCCCTATTATTTTTGAGGGTACCAGTATCCTTCCAGTCACCTGTGCTCAAAATTTAGATGTCATCCTTTACTTCTGACTCTCTCTCCCCCACCTCCATATCCAATCACTTGCCAAGTCCTATCTCCCTTCCTAACACCTCTTATACATGCCCCCCCTTCTGACATAGCATTTTCCTTGGTGAAGGCCTTAATCACCTCACTCCTAGGCCATTGTAATATTTTTCTGGTTAGTCATTTAGCCTCGCTTTCTCAAGTCTCTCTCTGCTTCAACCCATCCTCTACTCAGTTATCAAATTGATCTTCCTAAAGTGAAAATGTAGTGATATAAACACCTTATTCAATCAACTCTAGGGTTCTCTATTGCATCCAGGATCAAATATAAAATCCTGTATTTGGCTTATGAAACCCTCCATAATCTGGTTCATTTATGCATTTCTAGTCTTTTTATGTCTTACTCCCCCTATACTTGCCTACCACATGCTCTGCCTATAATAACCTGGCTTTTTTCAGGCTTCTTACACCTCACTTCCTTTCATGTACTCTGCAATCAAGTGACACTGTCCTGCTTGCTAATCCTAGCCCAAGAATATCTACAGACTCTATGCATTTTCACTGTCTGTTCTTCATGTCTGAAATTTTCTCATCATCTCTTCCAGTTTCCCTGTGTTCTTTCAAGTCTCAGCTAAAGTCTCACATGCTACAAGAAGACTTTCCTGATTCCCTTTAATAACAATGTCTTTCTTCTGTTGATTATTTCCAATTTATCTTGTATAAATCCATAAGAAGACATTATAGTGGTTTGCATTTTATCTCTTCTATAGCTCCCAGCTAGGTGTCACAGTGGATATAACACTGGGCCTGGAGTCAGGAAGACCTGAGTTCAAATCCAGCCCCAGGCATTTATTAGCTGTGTGACCTAGGTGAGTCAATTAAGTTCCATTTGACTCATTTTCTCCAACTATAAAAGGGGATAATAATAGCTCCTATCTAGAAGGGCAGTTGTGAGGATAAAATAAGATGATATGTGTGAAAGCTCTTAGCATAATTCCTGTCACATATGGCACTTAGTAGGCTCTTAATTAATGTGAATTAACTGACTCTTAAAAGTTAACTGTAATCACTCACAATAGTTTGGCTTGTCCATCTATGTAGGAAAGACCAAATAGTTAAAGAATGCCCATTGCTCAGACTTCAACATATTTGGATAAGTATCCTTTGGAGTTTGTATAATAGCATGTATCCCTTACATGTGTATGTATATAGAAATAGATATGGATAGGTAGATGTGATATGATAAATAGTGATTTGTTTGGACAGTGAGTGATCTGGGCACATATTTGTAAATTAAATTGTCAAAGCTTCTTCACTGATTCCAAACTTCCCTTGAAAACAAAGGTCCATCTTTGCCATTGATTTATTTTGGCAGACAGAAGTGTGGCAGTGAGAAATAGAATACTACTGTCTCTGAAGAACAAAAGATAAGTATCATGCAAAGGGTAATACACTTCTGTGTATGGTGGGTGTGAGTATGCTACAGCATATAATTAATGTGGAACTCTGAAGGAGAACAAGATTATAGGATGTCATCAAGGGGTTGTATGATAGGAAGAAAAGATGAAGCAAAAGTGAGTGATGTCAGGTAAACAACCAAAATGCTCTGATCATACTTTTATGTTGGAAGAAAACAGGAAAGGCTTCAGCAAGGTTGAGTAAATCCCTGTAGATAATATGAATAGTAGCATAGGGTGGGCAGGAATGAATGCCTCCTCAAAGTTTAAATCATCATCTATTTCATGAAGGGTTCGGGGAAAGTTGGTCAATGACAAAGTAATGAAATTCCAGCCAGGGTGATATACAGCAAAGATCCTGTGTACCCTGAGACCTCTTTGGTAGCTAGAAAGATTCTAAAGGATTGGCAGGAACCCTGAAAATTTGGCCAGTTGGTTTCTTGTAGTACCACTGAGTTAACAACCTAGTCCATGTGATGAAACTGTTCCCATGATGGTAGAGGTTTACAGGCTTAACCTATTTGAAACCATTGTATCTTCTCAACAGAAGACAAGAGAGATAGTGATACTTCTTTCTTTTTGGGCAGTATATGAGGGCAAGACATTTTGGAAGAAACCAGAAACATAGATACAAAACTATATGGAAATGCTTAAGTACAGGTGATATAAATATTTAGCACAGCTAAACCACGATAATTCATGAAATAAACTGAAAATGCAAATATTTTCATTATATTCATCATTTCATTGTCACTAAAACTGAACAAATATATAGGCAAGGGCACCATACTCCTAATTATTGACCATTAGCTATAAGTCACACCAAAATGTACCATTGACTGGCATAAGGCCATAATAAAAATTTTTAAAAATAAACCAAATTTTCTTCCTTCAGCTTGGAGTGATGAAATTGAAGGGTTACTAAAATTGAAAGAAGGAATAGTTGGAGAACCCAAGATTCCCAAAAATCTTTACTTAATGCAAATACTAGAGTGTATATATATAATAACAAAATGGAAAATAAAAACTGTCAATATCTTAAATAATTTTGAAATGGAGATGGAAATATTTATCCTAGCATTCTGAAAAGTTCTTTATCAATTCTGATGTAATGAATTCAACTAAAAGATCAATTATGCCCATAGAGAGTGATTTTTAATTGCTGATATCCACTGTAACAATCTCATTGTAAATGAATGCATTATCCCTTGTCACATGACAAAAAAGTGTCAAAATATTATTTGGATTAATACACAGCAGTATCTGTAGCAATCAATCATTGCTGTGGTAAAATCTATTGACAGTGTTGCTAACTTTCTCCTTCACATCAGAAAGGTGCCAGTGGAGCACTATGACTCTACCATCATCCTTTGTTCTTGCTATATGACCAGCGCATTTTTCCTTCCTATCAATCCTTTAATTCCATCCCTTACTGCTAGTCCTCAAAATTTCTTTTTAGTTAAATATTGCAGATGTTTACATCCACCAAAAGTCTTTGTACTGTCTTTCACCTAAAGATACTCATCTTTATTTCTTTAAAGGCAGCAGCATATCTCTTCTGACCGCTATAAACAAAAGCATCTGAAGGAAATTCCTGCTTTAACCTGGGCTCTTCACTGAATCTCCTCCATCACAGTAGCAAATACTTTAGACTTTAGAAACTCCAAGGTTTCCTGAATAACCTTAGAATCTGAATGGCAGATACTTAGTTATAAAAAATTCTCAACATGGTGGTTTGTTCCATCCAAACAAATGATCATTTGAAATTTACAACCAATAAGTATAATGGGATCTTATATTCTCTATACATTTTAGTTAACATGATAAGGTTGATTTTTGAATATTACTTGAAAAAGTCCATTCATTACTAATAGCCTCACTGAGAATGTGTAGCTGGCCTTCATAACGATTTTGTGTAAATTAGAGAATAGAAGAGTGGAAGAGAATAAACATTTGTATAGTGCCTACTGTTTACAAGCACCAAATAAGCACTTTACAGATATTACTTCATTTATGATCACAACAACCTTGAGAGGTAGATGCTATTATTATCCTCTTTTTACAAACAAGTCACATGTTTGCTGATTTAGATACACTTTCGGGCTCCTGGTTTGGATGACAAATTACACTTGGTTAAACTTCCAGATGAAATTATCATAGTCACTGGCAATTTCATTTTTATTGTTTCTTTCTCATTTTTCATTTTCAATAACTTGTTTAAATAATTCAGAGTTTAATATTTTAGTTATTTTCCATATATTTTTCTCATTTCTTCTTCTTTTTTTTTAGTCTTTGTCTTCATCATCTTTTTCTGTCACATGAATCTATATGGTCTGACCTTGTACTGACAGATAACCCAGGTATCACTACCATTTTAGCATTTATTAAAGTTAACCTGTTTACATTACTACATGGAAAGGTAATATTTGTAACTCATGTGACCTTTCTCGGTATTAGGATAGTTGGAGGGAATATATATATGTGTGTATGTATGTATGTATGTATGTATGTATGCATGTATATACACACATACAGAGGGCACAGGGTGAGTTGAATATGAAGGGATGATATCTAAAAATAAAATTAAGGGGTGAGAGAGAGGATTGTACTGGGAGAAGGAGAAAGGGAGAAGTAGAATGGGGTAAATTATCTCACGTAAAAGAAGCAAGAAAAAGCTTTTACCATGTAGGGGAAGAGAGGGGAGGTGAGAGGGAATGAGGGAACCTTACTCTCATCAGATTTAGATTGAGGAGGGAATAACATACACACTCAGCTGGGCGTGGAAATCCATCTTACCCTACAGGAAAATAGGGTAAAAGGGGATAAGAAAGGGAGGATGATAGAAGGAAGGGCAGATTGAGGGAGGGATAATCAGAAGCAAACACTTTTGAGGAGAGACAGGGTGAAAGGACAGAATAGAATAAATGGGGGGGTAGGATAAGGTGGGGGAAAATATAGTTAGTTTTCACAACATGACTATTATGAAAGTGTTTTGCATGACTACACATTTATAACCTATATCAAACTGCTTGCCTTCTCAGTGAGGATGGATGGGGAGGGAGGAATGAAGAGAATTTGGAACTCAAAGTTTTAAAAACTAATGTTAGAAATTGTTTTTATATGCAACTAGGAAATAAGATACACTGGCAATGGGATGTAGAAATCTATCCTGCCCTAAAGGAAAATAAAAGAGGATGGGGATAAGAGAAGGGGGCGTGATAGTAGGGAGTGCAGATTGGGGGAAGGGGTATTCAGAATTCATGCTATCTTGGGGTAGGCAGAGGAGAGAGATGGGAAGAAAATTTGAAACTCAAAATCTTGTGAAAATGAATGTTGAAAACAAAAAATAAATTAATTACTTAATAAAAAATAATAAATCTTCACCTGCCATTTAAAATGTGCTTAATTTTTTCTTTGTGATATGTCTTGGTACTCACCACGCGCAGCAGCTAAAATAATTTTTCTAAAGCATTCATAAGGTTAAGTTGTGAGTCTTCTCTATAACTTATAAGTCTCTTACCTTTCTTTCTTCTGATCAACTTTTCCAATATGTTTCTTCCTAATTTCACATTTTTTTCCCATATTTGTATTGAAATAGTCAAGTGCCGGATTGTATTGTTTTGTTTCAGAGAGTCTTATCAAGTTTGTCATAGAGTTTCTCTACCACATTATCCTAATGCAACTAATATTATTACATAAACTAGAATTATCTTCATGATTTTCTTTTTACAAATATTTCTAATTAGTACTACAATATGTGATGACCAAATGTTCTATAAAATAATGTTTCTTGCAGTCTTTGGGTGTATGAAAAAGGCAACTCAATGAACTCTTTTTTAATTTTTTTTGGTTAGGCAGTTGGGGTTAAGTGACTTGCCCAGGGTCACACAGCTAGTAAGTGTCCAGTATTTGGTCTGAGGTCGGATTTGAACTCAGGTACTCCTGACTTCAGGGCCGTTGATCTATCTACTGCACCATCTCGCTACCCCGAACTCTTTTCTTTAATTGTCTATTTTTCCATTTAGCTTCAACTTCCTTTTATTGTTTTTCTTTATATCAAGAATATTGATTGATATAATTTATTTAGTCTAGTACCTTATCTACATATTTGTCACTGGGTGAATCTAACCCATTTTATAAGTTTCTGAGGACTGAAATAATTCCAGTGAAAAGCGAATTGGCCATAATGATTGTGTTGGGTTTACGGATGGAGGAGTACGAAATTTTTGAGGTTGTTTGATATTGAAGGATCACTGAGTAATAGATCAAAGGAAAGCACAGGCTATTTTAATTGGATTAGTCATTCACTACAAACAGACAAGTAACCATTAACCAGAGAATGGCAAGCAGCATAAATGTGGGACAGAACCTGCAGCTTATTTTCTTTCCATTCCTCAGACTGTGAGCCCTGGCTGTCATTTCTCTTGGTGGTAAACATGCACTGTGACTCCCCAGAAAAAGCTGAGAAGAGGCAGAGATTAAATTTTTCCTTTCTCCTTACCCCAAGTTGAAAAAGAAGGAAACAAAGAGACAGACAAAAGGTAGTATGTATGCATGTGATACACATATACATGTATATACTTTTCTATGTATATATTATATATGTATATGTATGTGGATATATGTGTGTGGATATATACATATATATATATAATTAACATTTATTAAGTGCTTACTATGTTCCAGGTATTGTGCTAAGTGCTGTGGACACAAAAAAGGACAAAAGGTAGTTACTGCCCTCAAGGAGCTTAAAATGTAATGAGAGAGACAACATGACAACAAATATATACAAAGCAAGCTATATATAGGATAAATATGAAATAATTAACAGAGGGAAGGCATTGGAATTAAGAGGGGCTGGGGAAAGCTATCTATCTATCTGTCTATCTGTCTATGTGTGTGTGTATGTGTTTTATTTGTATATATATATATACATATATATATATATATATATGTATACATGTAGAGGCAGCTAGATAGCTCAGTAGAGCTATTTCATCCCCCACTATCTGTTATGGGGTCCCCTACTAGTATGGTTTTGCTGTTTATTTCTTCCTGTAACTCCCTGAACTTCTTCTCTAAGAATCCGGGTGCTATACCACTTGGTGCATGTATGTTTAGTAATGATATTACTTCAGGTGCCTTTTAGCAGGATGTAGTTTCCTTCCTTATCTCTTTTAACAAGATCTGTTTTTGCTTTTTCTTTGTCTGAGATCAGGATTGCTACCCCTGCTTTTTTTACTTCAGCTGAAGCATATGTTCTACACTTCAGCCTTTTACCTTTATCCTGTGTGTGTCCTGTTCTCCTTATTAGACATCAAATTCTAAGGCCTAGAACCCCTTTCATCCTCAGAATTCCTGCTCTGGGGCCCCATGGGTAGTTAATTGCCTTACTTATCCACTACACATAGAAACAGTTCTAGCCAAGTTTTGCTTCACTTTCTTGCCCCACTCCCACTTTTCTAGTTCTGCAATCACAGTCAAAGTCAATTCTGGTTTTGCTCTCACAAAGGGTCAAGCAACATTTTCCCTTTTGTCTCTACTGTACCTGTAACTTTCCAAACCAAGATCTCTCTCCTTAGCTAGTACTTCTCTATATGTGTTGTCTCTCTTTGGTACAATGTAAACTCCTCAAAGATAGGGATTCTTGATTTTTGTATTTTTGTCACCAGTAATTTGGTACATGGTAAGTACTGTAACGAATGCTTTTTTCATTTATTTATTCATTTTTTCCATTCATTATAACTTTTTACAGTACTGTTTCTATCTGAAACCTATTAACAAGATGACAATGAGATAATGATAATGGTAGTAGTTACAATAAGATGATAATGAGAGAATGATAATAAATAATAATAAATCTGCTGTGAGTGATTATGGGTTTTCATTTGTTTCAAAATAGTTTTGTTGTTCTTCACTTCTATTTCTATCTAAATTGCTTTGAACAAAATGAGAAGAATGATTTGTGTATTGGACTGGATTCCACTGTGATGATATTGATGATGACAACATCAATGATGATGATGATAATTAAACCTGTGAATTCAGTAGTACAGCAAATTCCCAGGAATAGAACCTTCATATTCCATTGCAGGTCTTTTCCTTTTCTGCAATATATTATCTTAGAGATTTACCTAGAACTTTGGTTTTCAAACTGTTAGGCCTCAAGATCTCTTTATACTCTTCAAAATTAATGAAGACCCTATCCCCAAGGAACTTTTAAGTGGGTTATATCTTTTAATATTTACCTTATTTGAAATTAAAGCATCTTAGAATTATTATGAAAATAGTTTTGACTTCACAGACCTCTTAAAAGTGTCTTGCAGATCCCCAGGGATCCCCAGACCACATTTTGAGAACCATTGACCTAGAGCACTTTGAGGTTAAATGACTTGCCCAGAATCAAACAGCTAATATGTAGTAGAGTGAAAACTTGAACCTAGATTTTTCTGGCTTTGAGGAAACTCTCTTCTAATTAAATATCTCTACTTAAATTATGATAATAATAGTAATGATTTTAAACCAGTCACCAGTAATTTGGTACATGGTAAGTACTGTAACGAATGCTTTTTGACTATGCCTTATAGTCCAGGTGCTGAACTAATCACTGAGGCAAAATCATAGTTGCTGCCCTCACATTATAATGAGGGAGACAACATGCAAAGACTATGATATATAAGATATATACAACCTAGGCTTCCTGGGTGTGCAGTTTTAACATAGAGATGCCCTTGAGGGACATTTTGATTATTTTCACTTTGTCATCCAATCTTTTTTGGGTGTGCTTTTTTCCACCACCCTCTTTCTGCTGTAGTTTTTGATAATGCCTATCTGTTGGGCCTAGAGTGTATCTGTTTTACTTAGCTCTCATCTGTTGTGCCCAGCTTGGATATCATAAATTGAAATAGTGAGAATGAAAGGGCTTCCTTCCTCTGCTCTCCCTCTTTTATCCTTGCTCCAATAAATGGGCCTGGGGATGTTTGTTTCTGTTCTCTTTTGTTTGTCTTCAATTCCAGAAGCTGTAAGTATTCCCAAAGGACCAGAGTTGGAACCTTATCTTAGAGGCAGGTTTGGAGGTGGGATGGTGCATCAATCTATCCTGGCAAAGAAGTCCTGAGAAGTCAGGGTGCCTGAGACTTGAGCCTGAGGGAGATTTTGGAAGTGGAACTGAGACTGTGCTCTGTGGGAACCTAGTTAAGATATGAACAGAATCCCCTTCCAATCCCCAGAGACTAAGGTGGTTGAGGAAGTCAAGAGGAATACATATCCCACATGTTGGGAATGATAAGTTGTATGTTTGTGAGTATACCTTCTGAAGTAAGTAATTCTGTGTAAAAGTTGATGTGATTGTTAGTGGCTATTGGAACTGCGGTTCAGAAGAGCCTACACCCTCTACATTTGGAGGAACACCACCAGTGGAGGCTAGAGACATGGTGGGGACAGAAAAACTAGATTACCCAAATTTCCTCATGGGTACCCAAGAACCCTGGGGGAAGAGAGAGAAATCTCATCTAATTTGCTTTCAGGTGGTAGGAGGGTTTTCCAGTGTTACAGTTTGTATATTTCTGATTATACCTTTTCAAACAAATATTCCTGTGTACAAGCTCCTGTGTTACACACACACTCACCCACACATGCATGTAGATATACAAGTGTGTGTGCATGTGTATATTATAAATGGAAAGTAATCTCAGAAGGCAGGCACTAACTTATATCCCAATACTCTTATGAGAGAGAGAGAGAGAGAGAGAGAGAGAGAGAGGGAGTCAGAGAGAGACAGACAGAGAGAATAAGACTTTACATTTTAATAGGGGAAGACAAAACACAAAGAGAAGTTGGAATGTGCAGTTTGAGGATGGAGGCTGGGGAAGGGGTACCTGCTGTATGACAAGGTTTCTGTGATAGTGGAACAAACCAGGCAGTGAATTGAGCTGTGAATAAAGTGAACAGTGGCCATGATTTCTGAAGAAATGGCAATCTGGGAATCTTCACCAGGGAATAACCAATCAGGAGAGCAGGCTTCAGGCAATTTTTTTTTTGTAATTCAATTACAAAAACAGTCATTGTACTCACATGCTCAGTAGTCCATAGTCCATTAAATATGAAAGACTACCAGCAGCATAAGTTCTTATCATTGAAGTTTTTCTATCTGAATTCAATAAGAGATGAGATATTAGTAATAATCATAATAATTTAATAATAATAGCATCCTTGCCCACCTGCTGTTACTTTATGTTTCCTCTAGATGGAAGAAATATGGAATGTGAAGAGAGCAGCTTCTCTAATTCCACCAAAGCCAACACTTGTATCATCTAATAACTGCCAAATCATACTCTTCTTTCTCAACTGTCATAGAACATTTTGCTTTCTGTCGCTCAGCTCCTAAGTATCACTGAGCAAGGCAATGCCAGTCTCTGTGTACTCCTGGTACACATGTAATAGTCTGTCTACTATTGTCATTTCCTTTTCACCCTGAGGTCGTCAACTGTGACAGAACCTTTGGTAATCACCAACAGAAGTGATCATTACACATAAAAGGTTTGGCTTGGGTCAGTAAGAAAAGTGAATGTTCTTTTTTTTTTTAAAGGTATAAGCTGCACATGGTTTATCACATAATTTTTTTTTGTCTTTTTACCACAAATCCTGTAAAATTTTATCTATACCACATTTAACTTATATTTATTCAAATTTACAAGTTATTTAACTTTGGAATATTTCTTCTATTTACAAACTCTTCTCAAACAATACCCTATTTTTTAATGCCACCTTCCCACATGTTAACCAGAATGTTAATTTGGGAATTATTATCTCCATCACAAAAAGATCCTTTGATTGCAAAAGGTTCCAATGTAGTATCTCTTTAAATATGAACTCTTATAATTTATGTATTTATGCATAGATCATTACCTACTTAAAGAAGAGATTAGTGACCAAGAAAGCCAAACTATTGGGAACAAACTTCCTCTTGATGTTCAATAAGAAATAAATTGAAGGCGTCTTTGAATTATACATGTCTATGAGTAGTAGCTTATCCATAAATAACAGATTTGCTATTTCAACATGTTAAACTATGAATGTGTTTCAGTTAATCATGTTAATTTATGTTATTTTTTTTAAATTGAAATACTTTTATAATTGTTTATTTATGGTTGCCTATGAGGCTTGGTAAATATCTAGGTGCAACCTTCTTTGGGTTGCCTATTGCAGCATTGGCATTTGCTTTTGTAATGTAGTGAGGCTTATTACTCTTTTGTTTACAATTCAAGACCTCTAGGGAATTGGCTTATGAACTGAAGCCAGATCCAGGAAACTCCTTTCATTACAGACATTGTTAAAAGATCTTTTTGAGGATAAATATCAAATTTATCTACTGTAAGAGGTCTTTCCACCCTGCACACTATGCCCTCCCTTCCTCATTCTCTTTGAGATTGCCTTCAATTTCCACTGTATACATCTTGTATGTTATCATTTTTTTTTCATCTTCTCTCCCTATTAGAATGTAATATTCCTGAGGACAGGGATTGTGTTTCTTTGCATTTCCAGCACATAGCACAGTGACTGGCACATAGAAAGCCCTTAATAAATGCTTGTTCACTAAAGTGGAGAGCTCTTAGGAGAGTTTCTTAACTATTCTTAGAGGAAAGACTTGCCTCAAGATATCAAGATTGAATTAGATTCTGCAAGAATTTCCTGAAGCAATTTAGAAAACTGGAGCAATTCCTGCCATATAATTTCACATTCTCGATGTTTCAAAGATTATCTAATCATTGAACAATGACTTAGCAAAATCAAGACATAAACTACAGCTGACCAGTGACCTCCTTCACTAGCTCTATTATTCATCATTGTGGTTTTTGACCAATCATTTACCATTCTGTCTGGAACCAAGTACATAATTTTTGTTGACTTGAATTAACACATTCTAAAGAGAGACTATATGGAGAGTGAGGTAGTACAGTGCCAGCCTATAATTGAATTAAAAGTTTTACTGGACTCTCAAATTTGTGAGGACTTCATATACTTGTTCTAGTTGACCCTAGAATAGGTTTTGCTCTGCTTTTCCATGAATTCTTTTTTTTTAATCAGTGGGTTCATAGTTTATTAAAAAGCAAATAGTTTTTTTTCAAAAATATCAGTTTATACAACTTCAAAATATCACACTTTTTTCTTTTTTAAATTTTTTTATTAATTATGATTTATCAACAATCACTTCCATATATTTTTGAGTTTAAAATTTTTCTCCTCCTTCTTCCCCACCACCCTCCCCATGATGGCACACAATCTTATATAGGCTATACATATACATTCCCTATTAAACATATTTTCACATTATTGATGTTGTAAGTAAAAATTAGAACCTATAGGAGGAACCACCAGAAAGAGGAAACAAAACTCAACAGAAGAGAAAAAAAAATTCTTTACAATTCTTTACAATCCATTTTGAAAGAAGCAGTATAATACAGTGAAAATAAATTTAATAGGGAAAGAAATCAAGTAACTCAAAGGAATTCTCTCCAATAATCCAGTAAAGGATCCCCAGCAAGCTGTTAATGTTTTCATAATTAAAAATAATAGCTGTCATTCTTGGATGAATAGCAATTAATGGCAAAAGAAAAGAAAACCCAAAATAATAAGAACACTTAACAGATCTTAGGTAATACAGCAAATTCTCAACAATTCAGGACAAACTTACCTAGGAAATATATTTTTTAGGGTTAAATGGAGATTAAGTTTCCAATCCAAAAATCATATATTAAACATTTATTATAAATAAGGTTTTATACTAGGCCATGCTAAAACAAAAAAAAAATAACTAAAAATAGTCACTGTCCACAAGAAGCAGGTACTCTGTTGAGGATACTAAAAGGAGAGAGCAATAACAACTAGAGGAATCAGAAAATGGTTTCCATTAGAGGTGGCATATGAGCTGATACTTTAAAAGTTATGTATTTTAAGACAAACTGAGAAAGGAGTTCATTCCAGATGTGAGAGATTGTTTATATAAAGGGAAAGACATGAGAGGATGAATGTAGAGTACAATAAATAATATGGTTTGGTTGAAACATAGAATGATTGAAGGGAAATATTATGAAATAAATTTGGAAAGTTAGTCTGCAAACTGAGGGATTTTTTTCCTGGAGACAAGAGGGAGTCACTGTACATTTTTGAGCAGGGGAGTACCATGGTCAGACTTACGCTTCAGAAATATTATTTCAGCAGATAGTTAGAGGATAGATTGAAGAAGGATGAAACTGGGAGCCAGGAGTCTGGTTAGGAAGGAGCCAAATGAAATAAGCTAGGACAAAATGAAGGCCTGAGCTAGAGTGGTGGCTATTTTAGTGGAGGAAAAGGGATGGATTCTTCAGGACATGCAGACACTGAATTGATGTTTATATGCTTTTTCTCTCATTTCTTCCCTCCTTCTTCACAAATGATTATTTTAATGGAATACCTTACCATTTCACCTCTACTTATTTGAATACTATAGCTAATTAAAAGTCCAGCTTAGGCATTAACTCTTTCTCCAATTATTTTATACCCTTTACCATGCTAAACTTGGAGCTGAATAACCACACAAGAAGTAATAGAAAAATAATTAACATAAAAATATACCACAATGACAGTTAATACTCATATTGTCTGTGCTACAGAGCCATTTTGGTTTGAGTTTTTTAATTTGATGAAGCTTTCATTACTAATACCTCTTTAATCAGTCAATAAGCACCAATCATGGTCCAGATATATTTGTTACTTATTATGGTATTTAAGAGCAACTAGGTGGCACAGTGAATACAGTGCTGGTCCTGAAGTTAGGAAGACTCATCTTCCTGAGTTGACATCTGGCCTCATACACTTACTAGCTGTGTGACCCTGGACAAGTCACAACTCAATTTCACTCAATTTCGTATCTGTAAAATGAGCTGGAGAAGGAAATCACAAACTGCTCCAGAATCTCTGCCAAAAAAAAAAAATAAAGACCATGAAGAGTGGGACACAATTGAAAAATGACTGAAACAACAAATAGTATTATTTAAAGCACTTCACATATTTGCCCTTTCCTACTTTTCCAGCCTAATTACACTTTATTCCCTCTACATTCCCTCTTATGATGTTCTGCATTAGCCTATTTGCTGTTCTTGACACATTTTCCTGACACCATGTCTTTTGTAGTGGCTGTCCCTCATGCCTGTGAAGCTCTCTCCTTCCTCATTTTCTCTTCCTAGCTTCCTTCAAGAAGAACCTCAAATACTCCTTTCTGTAGGAGACCTTTCCAAGTCTTCCCCAACACCCCCTCTAACCGTTCTATTGCCTTTAAAAATTACTTTCTGTTTCCACTCGACATATTTTGTATATACATAGTTTTTGCATTTTGTCTCCTCCATTTGAATGTGATCTCCTTAAGACAAAGGACCATATTTTTGCCTTTATTTGTATTCCAGCACTTAACACAATACCTAGTACATAGTAAGTAAATACTTGTCAACTGACTGACCAAGTGAAAAACAAAACAGTTCTTACCCTCAAAGAGCTTATGTTCTACTGTGGGAAAACAATTTGTACACAGACTAGTAAAATGAAAAACTTAATAGAAAACCAATACAAAATTATTGGTCTGGAGTTTCAGAAGAATAATAAAAGTCACTATGAGAGAGGGAGAAAAAACTTACTTCCAACCATGACCTATCCTTTTTGTACTACTGTTAAAAAAGAGGAAACCATCTGATTTGTAATTTTAGAATTAATTATTAATCCTAGTGTGCCTAAATGTTTATTTTTATTTTAACATGGGCCAAATATTGTTCTGTGAGGCTTTACATGGATAATGAGGCTAAAGAAGGGGCAGCACCACGGAAAACTTGGGGTCATAAGCCTGGCCCCCCATTAGCACTCATACTTTCCCATTTCTCATAGTGTCTATGGGAACTTCAAGTCTTCTAACTAATTTATAGTATTGCATTTTGAAATTCTAGTACTTTTCCTGATGTTGAACTTTAAATTTTGTTCCAACCTTTCCCACACAGACTGTCCCTACTCTTTATTACTGCTCTACCTAATTGTTGATGTTATTATGTCTAGTTATGTTTGTTGTTTGAAGGCTATATTTTAAGAGTATTAGGATAAAAAAAAAGATAACACATTAAATGCTCTTTATAAACCTTAAAGTATTTTATAAATGCCAGCTATTATTATTATTTATAATGCTTAGAGTTCTAGGGAACAGACATCACAGCAATTTTTCCATAATAGTAACATCATATTTGTATAATACATAAGTATAATATATACAAACATATATGTATATGTACACAAGTACATAAATAGACTCATACTATATCCATTAACATAAAGAGTTAAGACATTTAAGACATTTTCTTCCTCTTTTTCTGGTAATGGGATTTTGATCAGACACAAAGTAAAAATGATTTGTCCCCTTTCCCTCTTCCTTCCTCCCATATAGGAACTCAACTTATTTAATTATACTACTTTTGAACTATCAAGTCTCTAAATCTTCAGAACTTACTACACTTTTGCTTCCCTTGAAATTTTTCATCTTACCTTCCCCTCCCCACCTTCACATTGGCAAAAGTGGCTGTATTTCCATGAACTTTAACCCTATGATGTACTTTATTTTACCTCAATGGTGGTAATCTGAATAAATGTTACTAATTACAGGTGGTGATTTAGTGGACATCAGAAAGGTTTTAATCCAAGAAAATCATTGTTCCCTTCTAGTATTTACTTTCAACTGCAACAAATAATTTTTGAATATATCCTTTTAATTGTAGTGGTAACATTTTAAGACTAATGAAACTTAGTTAAGATTAACTTTGTATTAAGAGTCAGTTGCCAGTAATGATGATATTATTTAGATTACGTGCTTTTAAATCTCACTGTAACACAATGGGAGCAAAAATACCCAAATAATTAAATTCATTTACCCCTCTGTTTTCTTTTTGAAAACAATTTTAAAATTTAGCATAAAGAATTTTATATTCTAAGAAGTGAAACTGCCTTAAAATCATTTATTTCGTACTGCTCTTTTACAATTGAGGAAACAAAGAAGCATACATAAAATGACTTGCTCAAAGACATACACTTTTTTAGTGAAGTTAAGAGCAGAACATAATTCAGTTGACTTTCATTCTAAAGTTTTTTTCAGCATGTTGATAAATGATCGAACCATGTAAACAACAGTTTTTAAATGCCAAGCTCTTTGCTGGACACGTGAGATACAAATGCAGAAATAAAACAATCTCTATTCTTAAGATCACATTCTTATTAAATATAAAAAGTATATGCAGGAAGAGACTACCAGGAACCAAGATTGTGGAGTAAGCAATAAATTGCTTAAACTCTCTCATATTCACCTCCAATCAACCACAAAATAGCACCCCAAAACAAATCCTGAAATAGTGGAATCATCAAAAAGATGGAGTGAAACAATGTTTTTGCCCATGAAACTTGGAAGATTGGCAAGAAAGGTCCGTCTCACTTGGGTAAAAGGGAAGCATATCCCAGGACAGGAAGCATTCCAGCAAGTCAGCAGCAAGTCCCACCTCTGCAAGCCAATGGGAGATCCTGAGCCCCAGTGTGGTGAAGCAGGTGAATGCCAACACCAGTACCCCCCCCATATGCCTTAGTGTAGCCAGGGGATCAAACAGACTCTAGCTCTGAGAACCACCACATGTTTCAGCAAAGCCTCAGGCAAACAGGTAGATGCCAACCCCAGCAGATGCCTAAGCAAACAGGTAGGTGCCAGAGCCCAGAACACCATGTGCTTCAGTGTAGCAAGAAATAGTGGTAGATCAGTGGAATAAGTTAGGTACACAAGACACAATGGTCAATGAGTATAGCAATCTACTGTTTGATAAACCCAAATACACCAGCTTCTGGGATAAGAACTCACTATCTGACAAAAAACTTCTTGGAAAACTGGAAAATATTATGGCAGAAACTAGGCATAGACCAACATCCTATACCATATACAAAGATAAGGCCAAAATGAGTACATGATTTAAATATAAAGGGTGATAGCATAAGCAAATTAGGAGAGCAGTGAATAGTTTACCTGTCAGACTTATGGAAAATGGAAAAATTTATGACCAAAGAAGAGATAGAGAACATCATAAAATGCAAAGTGGATAATTTTAATTACATTAAATTGAAAAGTTTTTGCACAAACAAAACCAATATTAGAAGGGAAGCAGAAAGCTGGGAAAAAAATTTTCACTGCCTGTGTTTATGATCAAGGCCTCATTTCTAAAATATATAGAGAACTGAATTTAATTTATTAAGAATATAAACCAAAAAAAATACAAGCCATTACCCAATTGATAAATGGTCAAAGGATATAAACAGGCAGTTTTCAGATGAGGAAATTAAAGCTATCTATACTCATGAAAAAAAATGTTCTAAATCATTGTTGATTAGAGAAATGCAAATTAAAAACAATTCTGAGGTACCACCTTATATCTATCAAATTGGCTAATATGACAAAAAGGAAAGTGATAAAAGTTGAAGATGATGTGGGAATATTGGAACACTAATGCATTGTTGGTGGAGTTGTGAACTAATCCAACAATTTTGAAGAATAATTTCAAACTATGCCCAAAGAACAATCAAACTGTATATACCCTTTGATCCAGCACTACCACTACTAGGTCTGTATCCCAAAAAGATCATAAAAAGGTTAAAGTATACACATGTGCAAACATATCTATAGCAGCTCTTTTTGTGGTGGCAAAGAATCAGAAATTGAGGGGATGCCCATCAAATGGGGAATGGCTGAACAAGCTGTGGTATATGAATGTAATTAAATACTATTGTGCAATAAGAAATGATGGACAAGCATATTTCAGAAAAACCTGGAAAGACATGTACAAACTGATGCAAAGTGAAATGAGTAGAACTAGGAAAACATTGTCCCCAGTATCAATAACATTGTATGATGACTCTTCTCACCAACACAATGATCCAAGACAAGCACAAAGAACTCATGAAGGAAAATGCCATCCACAACCAGATAAAGAACTGATGGACACTGAATGTGGATCGAAGCATACTTTTTTCACTTACTTTGTTCTTCTCTGTGGTTGTTTTTTTTCCCTTTTTGATCTGTTTCTTCTTTCACAACTCTGATTAATATGGAAATATGTTTTACATGAGCATACATGCATGACCTACATCAAATTGCCTACCAATTTAAAAAGAGGGGAGGGGAAGGAGGCAGGAAGAAAAATTTTGAACTCAAAATCTTGTAAAATGAATGTTAAAAATCGTATGGACTTGTAATTAGGAAAAATACTATTAAAAAAAGAAGCTCACATTCTACTATAGCTATGACACATACTGGTGAGTGTTGGCCAGGGAAGGGAGCATGAAGGCCAGTGGTTCTCAATTTTTTAAAAAATGGCACAGTATTCTTTACGATGAGAAATCCTGACACATCATGAGAAAATTGAAGTTTGAGCATTAGATTGCATGTTTGATAAATTTTGTTGGTACATATGTACCAGGGGCAGTCTTTGAGAATTTAGGCAGCTACAAGTATTTTGAGTGGAGCCATAAGGCAATAGATTGCTATTTCCTTTCGAAGCACAATGGTAATATTGATGATTATTTCCTGGTCATGAGAGAGAAAGAAGTGAATATAAGATGAGGGAGATGGTAGAGATGGTTATGGTGGTAATCTATAGAGATCAGCAGGACTAATGTTAAGATTCCCATGCTTCTTTTGCTATCATATTCTGATAAATGGTTGAATGGAATGAAGCAGGGTCTGGGTCAGCTAGATAGAAGATAAAAAGGGCTGAGGTAAGGATTCACTCATCTTCCATTTTAAAACTGAGGAGATTAACTTCCTGTGGATAAGGGAGGAAGACAGAGTATCCAGAGACCTGCATTAGAGGATTACTGTTCCCAGTGATAAGAGATACAGAACGGCAGGGCATATGGAAATATGTCTTCATTCTTGGTCACAGTGTATGGAAGGTTGTCAGTTAAACAGCATGGCATGGTGCTAAGAGTGTTGTACTTGAAATCACAAAGATATGGGTTCAAATCCTCTCAAAGACACTTAACAGCTGTGTGACCCTGGGAAAGTCACTTAATATTTCTTAATCTCAGCTTCCTCATCTGTAAAATGATAACAAAATTTGTTAAGCAACTAACATGTTCCAGGAACTGTGCTAAGTACTGGGGATTTACAAAGGAAAAACAAACCCTACTCACAGGTGGCTTAATTGGGGAAACAATGAATTAGGACCATCACTAGGGTATGGGGGCCTGTCTATTTACAGAATTTCAAAAATATATTAAAAATTTGTAAGCCAGTGTGAGGTATTCTAATATATCAATAAAGATTTAGAATAATGTGTAGATTGTGTCCAATCAGTAAGATATCTTATTTTTCCTAGTGGGCAGACAAGGTGGGTGGGGCTTCAAGAAGCTTTGAGAAGGAGCAGTCAGTCCCAGTAAGATGGTAGGTGGTACAATTCACTCTTGTTTTTGTCAGGAACAAATGAGAATATCTAAAGCACTTAGCACAGTGTCTGGTACATAACAGACACTTAATAAACACTTGTACCATACTGTTCCCTTACTTTCCCTGCTTGGTCTCAAGTCTGCTTCAAAGGGTACCATCTGCAACATCAAGATTCCAGGGCTGGCATCAGGAGATGGGAATGCCTACCAAGGGTTCATCTGAGTGCAGTGGCCATACCACCCATCTCTCCACCTTGCTTTGGAAATTTCAGAGACAAGGTGCAGTTGGACAGTTCCTCTTCCATAGCAGGGTCTATGGAAGGTGGTGGCAGTCAGTGTAGTCTCTGGAGGTAGCTACTGAGGTCATCCTCTAGGCTTCAAGACAAGAGCTCCCAGGTGTCCAGGGTACCCCTAGATACCTCCAAACATCCAATGGGCAGGGGGGTACCAGCTTTGAGACTAAGACTGAGGGCAATCCAATGCTAAAATTGGGGTTGGGTTGATGTCCTTTTCTTGAGATGGGTGGGTATCTAAATGAAAGCAGGAGAGATTCACTGGGAATCTGAGAAATCGCTACTACTGTCTTCAGAAGCTCCATGGGTCCGTTTAGAAGCATCCACTGGCATGGCTAAATATAAAAAAGAATAAATACTTGTTATATACAAGTAGTTTGGGAGGAAAATACTAAGAGTTGAGGGGATCAGGAAGTATAATCATATAATCTTGAAGATGGCTTTGTCTGAAAGGAAGAAAGGGATTCTTTGAAATTATGGGTAATGAGAGAGTATATTTCAGGTCTGGGGGCAACCAGTACAAAGGAAAAGATTCTTAGCTGAAGCCCCATCTGTGAGGAACAGAGAGAACACCAAATGGCTGGATCACAGAGAGAATGGAGGGAAAGTAATAAGGTAGGAAAGATAGGTTAGGGTTAGGTTGTGAAGGACTTTAAAAGCCAAACAGTGCAGGTTAAATTTTACATTATAGGCAATAGAGAGATACTTGAATTTATTCAGAAGGGTAGTGACATGATCAGATTTGCTCTTAATGAAAATCACTTTGATAGCATATAAGATAGACTAGAGTGGAAAAAAACTTGATGGTTAGAGATCAATTAGCAGGCTACTGCAATAATTAAGGAGAGCTTGAACTAAGTTAGCTACTGTGTGAGTTGAGAGAAGGACTCAGATGTGAAAGATGAAGAGGTAGAAATAGCAACATTTGGTAACTGATTGTGTATGTGGAGTAAGGGAGAGTGAAGAGCTGAGGATAATAACCTGAGAGTGTAGAAGAAACATGCAACAGGAATATGGAGATTTGGAAGAAGGGAAGGTTTGGGGAAAATAAGAGCTCAAGTTTAGAAGTGTTGAGTTTGAGATGTTTCTGGGACATCCAGTTTGAAATGCCTAGTAGGACATTGGTTATGTCTAACTGAAACTTAGGTGAAGACTGGAGAGAGGATATGTGTCTATGAATCATCTATATGGAGATGGTAATTAAACCCAGGAAAGCTGCTAAAACTGTGAAGAGAAAGTGTGGAGAGAAAAGAATATATATATATATATGTATAAATAAATATATATATATATATATGTATGTATGTATGTATGTATGTATAAGTGTGTATATATATAGGACAGAAATTTGGAGAACATTCAGGGAACATGATGTTAATGATAAGTCACCAAAGGAGACAGAGAAGAACCAGACACATAGATAGGCATTCAACCTAAAGTGAGTAGAGTCACAAAAACCCAGAGAGGAAAGATTATCTAAGAGAGGAAATCGACAGTGTCAAATGCAGTAGGTAAGTCATGAAGAATTAAGACTAAGAAAAGATCATTAGATAGGGTGATGAAGAGATAAATTGGAGAGAATTTCAGTTGAGTAGTGATTAGGTGGAGTGGTTGTGGAGTGAGAGGTATGTAGACAGGTTTTTTTTAGGAGTTTGGCTGAGAAAGGGAGGAGACATGTAGGATGATAGACAAAGCTAACATCCAGTAAAGGAATTTTTGTTTTGTTTTTTTAAAGATGGAAAGACATGGGCATGTTTGAGGACACTAGAGAGGGAACCAGTAGATAGGTAGAGACTGATAATTAATGAGAGAGGAGGTATGATTAAGGTTCTGTTGAAAAAGACAGGAGAGGATGGGATTAAAGGCTGTAGTGAGACTCAAATGAGGTGATCTATAGAAAGCATTCTGCAGACCTTAAAGGTTATATAAATCTCAGCTCTCAGTGATAACATTATATAAGAAATAAGTTGAATGTAAAAAATACGTAATATAATGTAAAAAATACAGTAATATGCTACATTTTAAAGTGTCCCAAACAGTGTGCTAGACCCTAAAAAAATTTCTGCTCTTAAAGAATTCATATTTTCTTGGGGGAGATAATACCCTGTATGAGAATAAATGTGTGCAGAGTAAATAGAAAAAATGCAAGACATTTAGATACAAGATAGGCAATAGGTTATCATGTTAAAATGGTGTTTAAGCTTCATCTTGAAGGAAGTGAGGAAAAAGTGGGAAAACATAAATTAGAGATTTGGAAGAAAGCCATCAAAAAGGAACAGAGATGGGATTTGGCGTGCCAGTCTGAGGAACAAGGAGATGAACAATTTGGTAGGACTAAACAGTACAAGAAAGAGAGTAATATATAATGAGGTTGGAAATATAAACTGGGTCCTACTTGTGAAAGGCAAGTTAAAGAAAGGATATTTTATCTTATAAACAATAGGGAACCATTGGAGTTTATTGAGTAGGGCTATCAGGTAAATTCTCTTTTTTAAACAAAAATAGTGTTTTTCCCCAGTTACACACAAAAGCAATTTTCAATATTCATTTTAAAACTTTGAGTCTCAAATTTTCTCCCTTCCTCTTTCCTGACCCCACCCCCCTCATTGAGAAGGCAAGCAATTTGTTATAGGTTATACATGCGTAGTCATACAAAACATATCCATAACAGTCATGTTGTCAAAGAAAACAAAGGTGAAAAAACTCAAGAAAAATAAAGTAAACAAAAGTATGCTTCAGTCTGTATTCAGACACTATCAGATCTTTCTCTGGGGATGGATAGCATTTTTCATCATAAGTTCTTCAGAGTTGTTTTGTATCATTGTATTTCTGAGAATAGCTAAGTCATTTACAGTTGATCATTTTACAATATTTCTGTTACTTTGTTCACTGTAGATTTCACTTTTCATCAGCCCATGCAAGTCTTTCCAGGTTTTTCTGAGAGCATCCTGCAGATCATTTCTTATAGTACAACAGTATTCCATCCTAATCACATACCACAACTTGTTCAACCATTCCCCAATTTATGGTCATTGCTTCAATTTCTAATTCTTAGCCCCCAGAAAGTAACTGCAACAAATAATTTCGTACATATAGGTCCTTTTCCTTTTTTAAAATCTCTTTTGGGATACAGACCTAGTAGTGGTATGGTTAGGTCAAAGGCTATGCATGCTTTTATAGCCCTGTGGGCATAGTTTCAAATTATTCTGTGGAGTGATTGAGTCAGTTCACAACTCCACCAACAGTGCATTGAAGTCTCATTTTTCCCACATGCCCTCCAATATTGGTCATTTACCTCTTCTGTCCTATTAGCCAATATAGTACATATGAGGTAGTACCTTAGAATTTTTTAAATTTGCATTTCTCCAATCAATAATAAGAGTATTTTTTCATATGACTATTACTTCATCTGAAAACTGATCATATCTTTTGATCACTTATCAATTGGGGAGTGGCTCTTATTTTTATAAATGACTCAGTTCTCTATGTGTTTGAAAAATGAGGCCTTTATCAGAGAAACTTGCCTCAAAATTTTTTTTCACAATTACTATCGTTAACTGTAATATTCTCCATCCTATCCCCCTGTTTATTCTATTCTCTCTCTTCTTTCACCCTGTCCCTTTTCAAAAGTGTTTTGCTTCTGACTACCCTCTCCCCAAATCAGCCCTCCCTTCTATCACCCCCTTCACTTGTCTCCTTCATCTTCCACTTTCCTGTAGGGTAAGATAGATTTCTATACCCAATTGTGTGTGTATGTTATTCCCTTTTTGAGCCAATTCTGATGAGAGTAAGGTTCACTCACCCCCTTGCCTCACTTCCCTTTTCTTGCCACTTTTATGTGAGATAATTTACTCCCATTCTACCTTGCTCTTTATCTTTCTCCCAGTACATTCCTCTCTCACCTTAATTTTATATTTTATATATCATGCCTTCATATTCAACTCACACCTTTGCCCTCTGTCTAAATATACCCTTCTAACTACCTTAATAATGACAAAGGTCTTATGAGTTACACATATCATATTCCCATGTAGGAATATATATAGTTTAACTTTAATATTTTTGATTTAAAATTTTTGATTTCTCTTTCCTGTTAACCTTTTTATGTTTCTCTTGAGTCTTGTATTTGAAAATCAAATTTTCCATTCAGCTCTGGTCTTTTCATCAAGAATGTTCGAAAAAGTTCTATCTAATTTAATATCTATTTCTCTCCCTGAAGGATTATACTCAGTTTCGCTGGCTAGGCAATTTTGGTTGTAATCCTAGCTCCTTTGCTCTCTGGAATATCATGTTCCAAGCCCTCAATCCTTTAATGTAGAAACTGCTAAATCTTGTGTTATCCTGACTGTGGCTCCATGATACTTAAATTATTTCTTTTTTCCTGAGTGCAAAATTCTCCTCTTGAACCGGTAACTCTCCATTTTTGGCTGTAATATTCCTGGCAATTTTTATTTTTGAATCTCTTTCAAGAGATAATTAGTGGATTGTTTCAATTTCTATTTTACCCTCTGGTTCTAGGATAATAGGGCAGTTTTCCTTTATAATTTCTTTAAAGAAGATGTCTAGATTCTTTTTTTTAATCATGACTTTCAGGTAGTCCAATAATTTTAAATTATCTCTCCTCTATTTTCCAAGTCAGTTGTTTTCCCAATGAGATATTTCACATTGTCTTCATTTTTTACCCAATCTTTTGGATTTGTTTTATTGTATCTTGATTTCTGATGAGGTCATTAGCTTCCATTTGCTCCATTCTAATTTTTTTAAGGAAAAAATTTTCTTCAGTGTGCTTTTGGACCTTCTTTTCCATTTGGCCAATTCTCCTTTTTAAGGGATTCTTCTCCTCATTGCCATTTTGGTCTTCTTTGATCATTTGGCCCAGTCTGTTTTTTAAGGTATTATTTTCTTTAGTATTTTTGTGTCTCCTTTACCAAGCTGTTGACTCGTTTTTTCATGATTTTCTTGCATCACTCCCATTTCTCTTCCCAATGTTTCATTTACCTCTCTTACTTGATTTTCAAAATCCTTTTATAGCTCTTTCATGGCCTGATTCTTGGGGGCTTTGGAAGCTTTGACTTTGTTGTCTTCTTATGAATGTGTTTTGATGTTCCTTGTCACCATAGTAACTTTCAAAAGTCAAGAGACTTTTTTCCCATTGTTTGCTCATTTCCCCAGCTTATTAGTTGACTTTTAACTCTTTGCTAGAGTAGGGATCTGTTTCCAGGGTGGAGAGTTCACTGTCCTAAGTTTCAGGGAGTTTGTGCAGCTGTTTTTAGAGATACTTCTGGAGACCTATAAGTTTTCAGTCCTTGTAAGGTAGTATGATATAAGAAGAGGTGTTTACTCCTCTCTTGGCCTGTGCTCTGGTCTGTGAGTGACCGCAAGCATTCTTGTCTGCCCTGGAACTGTGAGCAGGGTTTTTCCTCCACTGCTGCCACAAGCTCTGCTATGCTACTGCTCTTCATCATCCTGGGACTGCCACCCAGGACTGCGACTGAGATATGAGTTTGGGCAAAGCAACAGAGTCCTGCCTCAGTGCTGGCAAAATACCCTGTAATCTCTTTCTGACCATTTTTTTGACCCCCTAACCATCTGTGGTCTGAGAGCTCAGAAAGCAGCTGCTGTTACTGCTTCTGCTGCCACTGCTGATTCAATCACTCCCAAGGTCTGGTGCTGGTTTGCTGGGCCATGTCTGCACTGTCATGGCCTGCACTTAACTGCACTACTCTCTTACCTGGGCAACAGACCTTTCTTGCTGACCTTCCAAGTTGTCTTGTTCTGGGAATTTGTTTCATTCCATATTTTTGCGAGTTCTGCTGCTGTAGAATTTTAAAGTCATTTTTTATTTGATTTTTTTGAGGGACTAGGCAATGGGGTTAAGTGACTTGCCCAGGGTCACACAGCTAGTAAGTGTCATATGTCTAAGGCCAGATTTGAACTCAGGTTCTCCTGAATCCAGGGCCAGTACTCTATCCACTGCACCACCTAGCTGCCCCTTTAGAGTCATTTTTTAAAGGTATTTAGAGGGATTTGGCGGAGAGCTCAGGCAAGTCCTTGCCTTTACCTTGCCATCTTGGCTCCACCCCAAATCTCTTTAATTTTTTTTTTTTACATTTTAAGCTACAAACTCTTTCCCTGTCTCCCTTCCCTTCCCTTCACTGGAGAAGGTCATTATACACACATATGTATATATACAAACATATACACACATACATATGTAAAACCATACTCTACATACTTCTATTTCTCAGTACTTTCTCTAGAAGTGAATAGTATCTTCTTTCATGGGTCCTTCATAGTTAATTTGAGTCTTTATAGTACTCAGAATAACTTAGTCACTCACAGTTGTTCTTCAAGCAATGTTGATGTTATTATATACAATTTTCTCTTTGTTCTGCTCATTTCACTTTTTTATTATTTCATGTAAGTCTTTTCATGTTTTTCTAAACTCAACCAGCTCATCTCTTCTTATAGTACAGCAATATTCCATCACAAGCATATTCCACAATTTGTTTAACTGTTCCACAATTGATGGGCATCCACTCAATTTCCAATTCTTTACCATCACAAAGAGACCTCCTATAAATATTTTAGAACACACAGATTCTTTTACTTTTTTTCTGATCACCTTGGGAAACAGACATAATAGTGGCATCGCTAGGTCAAAGGGTACAAGCAAAGTCTCTTGAAAAAAATCACTTCTGTATATGGAGGATTGTTTGGAGTGTTGGAGAAAAATGAAGCAGGCAGGCCACTTAGAAGGCCATTGCAATAGTATAGGTGGTATTTGATGAAGGCTTGAATTAAACTATGTGAAAACAGAAGAGGTCACATTCAAGAGACGTGGAGGTAGAAATTACAAGATTTGGGAATTGATTGGCTGTGTGGGATAAGGGAAACTGAAAAGTTGAGAATCACAACAAAGGTGCAAACATAGGAAATTGGAAAATTATTGTAATTGACCAAAGTTTGATTAAAAGTTGAGTTTGTAGAAAATATAATGAGATCTGCATGTACATGCTGGGTTTGAGAATATTTTAATACCAGTTTTGTGTATAGTTATGGTACTTGATGCTTGCCATGTTCATTGGTTACCATTAAAAATAAGATATTTATGCTACAGAGGCATAAAATGCTAATGGAATATACAAGACTTGCTCCTCTCTCACTTCTTTCTCTTGAACTCTTCTTTTCCATATATGTCTTCATATTTTTGATTGATGAGTAATTTTCCCTGAGTCAGCTGTCTGTGAAAATCAGACCATTAATTTATTAGGGTCAAGATCCAATTTTATTTAAAAAGGGAAATATCAAAATGAGAAAAAGATATGGTGTATAGTTGAAAAGATTCAATCTTGATTTATTCAAACAAGCTTTTAGATGTGAAAAATGGTAAAATGTACAACTGTAATACTATCAGCACTGACTATAATAATTTCATCCAAAAGCTTTATTAGTCTAAATAATTGCCACAACCAGGGGGCCAGAAAATCCAAGAAAGTCAGCAAACATTTGATGTATTTTCCAAATCGAGAGAAGTGGTTACCAAAAGCCAAAAGTAGGTTAGGCAATAAACACACCTGTAAAATCTCATGTAAAAGGATAGTGGGCAATCATTAGTAGTATTATCATTTGTAAAGTATTGTTGTTCATTCATTTTCTTAATTTCAATTTTAGAAATCTCTCCTTTGTTTTTCAGTATTTCTAATTTGATATTTAATTGGAGATTTTTAATTTGTTCTTTTCCTAGTTTGTTTTTTAGTTGCATGCCCAATTCATTGATCTCCTCTTTCTCTATTTTATTCATGTAAGCATTTAGAGATATAAAGTTTCCCCTAAAAACTCCTCTTGCTGCATCCTGTAAATTTTGGTATGTTGTCTCATTATTGTCGTTGTCTTGGATGAAGTTATTAATTGCTTCTATGGTTTGTTGTTTGACCCACTCATGCTTTAGGATAAGATTATTTAGTTTCCAATTACTTTTTAGTCTGTCTTTCCATGACCCTTTATTAAGTATAATTTTTATTGCATCATGATCTGAAAAGGATGCATTTAGATTTTCTGCCTTTTTGCATTGGATTGTGAGGTTTTTATGCTCTAGAACATAGTCAATTTTTGTGTATTTGCCATGTACCACCAAGAAAAAAGTATATTCCTTTCTAGCCCCATTCAATTTTTTCTAGGGGTCAACTATACCTAATTTTTTTCTAAAATTCTATTCACCTCAACTTCTTTCTTGTTTATTGTATATTTACATTTATCTACTTCAGAGAGGGGAAGGTTGAGGTCCCCCAAGAGTATAGTTTTTTTTTTTTCTTTTTAAGGCAATAGGGGTTAAGTGACTTGCCCAGGGTCACACAGCTAGTAAGTGTCAACTGTTTGGTCTGAGGCCGGATGTGAACTCAGGTCCTCCTGACTTCAGGGCTGGTGCTCTTATCCACTGCACCACCTAGCTGCTCCTAGTATAGTTTTGCTGTTTATTTCTTCCTGTAACTCCCTGAACTTCCCCCTCTAAGAATTTGGATGCTATACCACTTGGTACATATATGTTTAGTGATGATATTACTTCATTGTCTATGGTGCCTTTTAGCAGTATGTAGTTTCCTTCCTATCTCTTTTAATAAGATCTATTTTTTGCTTTTTCTTCATCTGAGGTCAGGATTGCTACCCCTGCTTTTTTTTTACTTCAGCTGAAGCTCAATATATTCTACACCAGCCTTTTACCTTTACCCTGTGTGTATGCCTCTGTTACAGATGTGTTTCTTGTAAACAACATATTGTAGGATTATGGTTTTTAATCCATTCTGCTCTCTGCTTCCATTTTATGGGAGAGTTCATCCCATTTACATTTACAATTATGATTACTATGTGTGTATTTGATTACTATGATATTACTATTACTATTACTAAGGTATGATTGCTATCTTTCTCCCCATCCTATTACCACCTTCCCCATTTGTGCTTTTCTTTCTCCTTTTCTCCCTTTCCATCCTCACTAGAGTTTTGCTTTTGGCCACTGCCTCCCTCAATCTGACCTCCCTTCTATCAGTCCCCTCTCTTTTCTTTCCCCTTTTCCCTATTTACTCCCTATAAGGAGAGTTAGATTTCTATATCTGAGTATGTTATTCCCTCCTTGAGTCAAATCTTTTGAGAGTAAGTTGAAACAATGCTCATCTCCTGCCCTTCTTTCCCTCTATTGTAATATGTCTCTGTGCCTCTTCATATGATATAATTTACCCTTTTCCACCTCCTTCTTTCCTCTTCTCCCATTACATTTCATTTTCACCACTTCATTAAGTTTTTTATCATCACATCAAAGTCAACTTAAACCTGCCCCTTCTGCTTATATATATCCATTCTAAATGTCATAATTAAGATACAGTTCTCAAGAGTTATAAGTATCATTTTCCCATCTAGGAATGTAAACATTTTACCCTTATTGAGTAACATGTTTTTTCCCCTTTCCTATTTTTATGCCTCTCTTGAGTCTTATACTTGAAGATCAAATTTTTTATTGAGCTCTGGTCTTTTCATCAAGAAAGTCTGGAAGTTACTTATTTCATTGAATATCCATCTCCTCCCCCTGAAAGATTATGCTCAGTTTTATTGGGTAGCTGATCTTTGGTTGTAATGCAAACTCCTTTGTCTTATGGAATATCATATTCCAAGTCCTCCAATATTTTAATGTAGAAGCTGTAAGGTCCTGCTTAATCCTGACTTTGATTCCATGATATTTGAATTGTTTCTTCCCGGCTGCTTGCAAGATTTTCTCCTTGAACTGCTAAGTCTGGAATTTGGCTACAATATTCCTTGGCATTTTCAATTTGGGATCTCTTTTAGGAGGTGATCAGTGGATTCTTTCAACGATCATTTTACCCTCTGGTTCTAGAGCTTCAGGGCAGTTTTCCTTGATGATCTCCTGAAAGATGCTTTCCAGGTTCTTTTTTTCATCATGGCTTTCAAGTAGACCAATAATTCTTAAGTTATTTCTCCTGGATCTATTTTTCAGTTCAATTGTTTTTCCAATGAATTATTTTACATTTTCTTCAATTTTTTCATTCTTTTGATTTTGTTTGACCGATTCTTGATGTCTCATAGAGTTATTAGCTTCCAATTGCCCAATTCTAATTTTTACTGATTTGTTTTCTTCAGTTAGCTTTTGTACCCTCTTTTCCATTTGTCCCATTTTACTTTTGAGGGATTTGTTTTCTTAATTGTACTTTTTTTCCATTTTGTCCATTTCTAAATGAGTTGTTCAATTTTTCTTCTATCTCCCTTATTTGATTTTTATAATCCTTCTTGAGCTCTTCCAAGAAGACTTTTTGGACTTGAGAACAGTTCATATTCTCCTCTGAGGTTTCAGATGTGGGTATATTGACAATGTTATCCTCTCCTGAATTTGTATTTTGATCTATAGTTGAGTCTCCTGACAATAATCTTGCCCTGAAAACACTGCTTCTTCTGAATGTGAATATTTTACTTGGAGAAGATGAATCTCTGATCACTGCAGCACTTTGTGCCACACATCATTGTCATTACTCTCACATCCTGTCTCTCTCTTTTCTTTATAATGGCATAGTCTATTAAATGCTAGTGCTTGCAGTGAGAGTGTGTCCATGATGCACCCAAGATTTTGTTGCAGATAGGTAAGCAGAAGACAGTGTTGGTGACGAGAAGGTCATGAGATGTACAAATCTTCAGTAGTAAGTGACCATTGCTGTTGTTTCCAACTCCATTCCTCCCAAGGACTCCCTGCCATGTCTGATAGTCTGTACCTACTCTGATGTTAAAAATTACCCAGAATTACCAGCTTGTCTTCTTTCATCCACATTGATGATGAAGATCTCTAGGTCTTTATAGAGTTTTTCTTTGACCTCAACAGGGTAAATTTTGGTGGAAACATACACACTGATGATGGTGGTGTGGCTAGTTCTTGCAAGTGGAAGTTGTATTGTCATGAGCCTGTTATTCACTCCTTTTGAGAGGCATAGGGACCTTGCTGACAAGATTATATCTGATTGCCAAATCTATACCAGCTTTGCAGTGCTTCTCATCACAGCAGCCACTCCAGAAAAACATGTTTCCAGCTCTAACTTCAATAAGCTGGCCTTCATTTGCCAGTCTTGATTCACTCAGAGCCGCTATTTGGATATGGTACCTGTTGAGTTCTCTTGCAAGAGCTGTTTTTCTCTCAAGTCTGCTACTGAATTTTATGTTGTCCATGAGTGTACACACATTCCATGTACTGATGGTCAATATAATTTGATGATTCAGGAGGTGAAAGTGAGTCATGGCATCACCTTCCTGATGTCATGGTTATCTTCAAGAATGAAGGACAAACAGCATCCTCTGTGAGTGGAAAAGAAGCTGCCCACTGGGGACCAAACTGGAACTGGCCAATTGGGCAACACAGATTTCTTTTTCTTTCTTTCTTTCTTTCTTTCTTTCTTTCTTTCTTTCTTTCTTTCTTTCTTTCTTTCTTTCTTTCTTTCTTTCTTTCTTTCTTTCTTTCTTTCTTTCTTTCTTTCCTCCTTTCTTTCTTTCCTTCTCTCTCTCTCTCTCTCTCTCTCTCTCTCTCTCTCTCTCTCTCTTTCCCTCTGTCCCCATAGGATATCAAACCCTTATGTATAGGTCCTCTGCCAAAAGGGAATGTAAATTTTTAATTTCTGAACTTTTTTTTTCTTTTTTTTCTCTTAAAGATCAGCCTTAACTCCAAATCACTCTAGCTGTCATTGCTTAGCCAATAATAGGTCCCGGGACAAGTCCTACTTTGGCATTGTTTGGGACCTGATTGACTCAGAATGAATGTAAATAGCAATTATTTCTGTTATAGGTAGAAACCCTGAGGGTCTTCTCTTCCCAGATCTATTTTTTAAAGAGACCACTCTTTGCTTCATTTCTTATTAAACCTTAGTCACTGAATAGGCTTTGCCTCAGTCAAACTGAGACCTCTTAAAGACCTTAGCTTAAAGATATCACTGCATCCTGGGCCAGGCCTGGGTGAAGCAGAAAATTCTTCGGGCACCTTTTCTGGCTTCTTCTTCCTGCAAGTGGTGAGCTATGGGGTCCTTAAAAAAATGCTACTCATACCCCCAGGGGACTGCTGAATCCCTCTTCGGCTTCAATCCTATGAGAAGATGATCCAATAGCCTAGGCCACCTGTGTGAGGGTTGTGATTACTGCTCCCAGTGTGTCTGCACCTGCTGCTTTGTCACTTACCTGTCACCTCTGGATTTCAAGGTAGGTAAAATAGTAAGATAGTAAAATAGTAAAATGATAAAATACTGACATGGTAAATTTTATTAAATTATTGGATAATTGCTAATGTCTTGACTTGCAAATGAATTGGATTTAAGTGTTACAGAGTAACACAAAGTTAAAGCCTCACTTTCTCTTCCAGAATCATCAAAGTCCAATGGCAAGACAAAAGTCAAAATGACTGGTAATGGCCTGGGATGCAGTGAATGACTTTGTCTTCTTTAATATCTGGCCAAGCTCTAAGCGCTCCAAAGTACCTGCTGCAGCCATCTTCATGGCCATTGGAATAAATTGTTCTCATCTGCCCATTCAACTGGAAGAAGTCTTCAGGTTTTAGGCCAATCCGTTACCCTCAATCTGGTTTAGCCTAACAGCTGGGAAGGTTTTACCAGGTTGTGTCTGCTGCCTGTACTACAGTTTCTTGGAACCACAGGTGAGAGTTGAATGACAGATGGACACAAAAAGTGGATGACTAGCCCTGAAAAGGGCTTAGCAAACCTTCACACCAGACATGCTAGTCCTCCCTGAACACACCATATACCCCAAATATATAAAGTATAGAAAAGCAATGGGAGGTAAAATAAGATTAATGAAAACCTGGTAATATACACTCACCCCAAGAGTGTTCTAGAATGACAATAGAAATGAGGATAGGAAAGAGACAAAAAATGGAAAAGATTTGCAAAATAAAAACAAAAACATTTCAATAAACTTTTCTTCATTATCTTAGTGAAATCACCATCCTTTAACCATAACATCACAGTACACAAGGTGCTTAAATAACAAATTGAAATGACAGTAAAATGAGCAAAAATGAGAATCCAAGTTGGAGGTAATACAATTGAAATGGCATTGAGGGATTGATATGCAAGATACTTAGAAGAGAAAATATATCGAAGACATGGAACAGGTCATGGACTATATTCATACTGAAAAAGGTGACTGGGAAAATATTAGTAACTTCTGAACTATATATTGAAAATTTTTATGTATCCCTTGTCAAGTGTTAGAAAGTCACCTATCAAAATTCAGAGAAATCCAAGTTGAGTTAAAGATAGAAAAGTTTTATTAGGAGGAAAATCAGACCCCCATCCATTTCCCACCTTTAATTCTAGCTAGGCTCTATTCTCCCTTGGCCACATGGTCCAGGTCACTGCCATTCTATTACCTCACAGTCCCTGCAGACTACTTGGCCACTCCTAGATCTCTCCCACAGCCTTTTTGTATATAAGGTCCATCTTGTCTCCATTAAGGTGCTCAGATTCTTAGAATCTAGCCACTGTTCAGATTCTTACAGTCTAGCCAATAGCTCACTAATGTTCAGATTCCTTAAGAGTCTGGCCAATGTGGTGGATGTTCTAATAAACCTTGTCTTTGGCTAAAAAAAAAAGAGGAAAATCAGACTCTAGTGCCAGGGCACCTCAGTACAAAATATAAAAGAACCCACAGCTTTGGAGAAGCAGTGATAATTTATGCTTGAAAACCACGAGGGAGGTTTGGGAAGGTGGTGGGGAAAAGAATGGATAATCTTTCCCAGTAGCAGGTGGGACACAGGAATAGGATGTTTTGCAGGAACAGTTGACTACAAAGCTGATTTAGGCCAGTTTGGGGTGCACAGCTCAACCAGGTCAGTCAGTGAAGACCAGCAAAGGCATCTGGGAGTGAGCAAGACTTTGGCTCACTGCAGGCTCCTTATTGGCTCCTTTCAGCAAACAGACTTACTCTGTGTCTAGAGTAAGCCACCTATGGTGGCTTAGACAGGTGGTAAGGTAGCTCATAGAAAATAGATATATTAACCTTGGGGGTACTCTCACATTCCACCTTTTTGGTCAAGGTGACCACAGGACCCACTGCTGGCTAAGGAGGCATAATGTGTTGAAAAATAGTTTTGATACACTGTGTCATTTCCCCTTTCGCAGATCTAACAAGATGTGAGGTTGCCAGCCTTTGCTAGCTCTTGAAGCAGATTCCTGAGGAGGTGTTTGGTTTCCTCCCCTCTCTTAACAATAGAGAGAAGGCAGAAATGAAGAAAAAGGGGAGAGTCATGACAGAATTAGCAGGGTTCATGAAAGCAGATGAATTAAATGATGCCCTTTGGGCATATTTCCAAATTGCTCTCCAGAATGGTTGGATCAGTTCACAACTCCACCAACAATGCATTAGTGTTCCACTTTGCCCCCATCTTCTCCAACATTTATCATTTTTCTGTTTTGCCTTATTAGCCAATCTGATGGGTGTGATGTGATACCTCAGAGTCCTTTTGATTTGCATTTCACTAATCAATAGTGATTTAGAGAATTTTTTCATAAGATAGCTTTAATTTCTTCCTCTTAAAACTGCCTGTTCATATCCTTTGACCATTTATCAATTGGGAATGAGTTGTATTCTTATAAATTCGAGTCAGTTCTCTATGTATTTTAGAAATATGGTTTTTATTGGAGATACTCATTGTAAAAATTGTTTCCCAGCTTTCTGCTTCCTTTCTAATCTTGGTTGCATTGGCTTTCTTGGTGCAAAAACTTAAAGAAAAAATCAAAGTTATTTATAATGATATAAAAATGTTTGACATCACTATTGATTAGAGAAATGCAAATGAAAACCACAACTCTGAGGCACCACCTCAAAAATATCAGATTGGCTAAAATGACAGAAAAGGAAATTAACAATTATTGGAGATATGGAAAAATTGGAACACTAATGTACTATTGGTGGAATAGTTAACTGATCCAACCATTCTGTAGAGCACTTTGAAACTATGCTCAAAGAGCTATAAAACAGTTTCTTACTCTTTGATCCAGCAATACCACTATCATGTCTTTATCCCAAAGAGATCAAAGAAAAGGGGCCGGCTGTCTAAAAATATTTATAGCAGTTCTTTGTGTGGTGGGAAAGAATTGGAATTTGAGGAGATGCCCATCATAGAGAAATGGCTGAATATGTTGTTTTATGTGATTGTGATGGGACACTATTGTGCTATGAGATGATGAGCAGAATACTTTCAGAAAAACCTGAGAAAACTTGTATGAACTGTTACAAAGTGAAGTGAGCAGAACCAGAACATTGCACACAGTAAGAGCAATATTGTACAATGATCAACCATAAATGACAGAGCTATCCTCAGCAATACAATAATCTGAGACAACTCTGAAGGGCTTATGATGAAAAATGTTATCTTTCTCTGAATGGAGAAGGATCAAAGCATTTTAGATCAAAGCATATTTTTAACTTTATTTTCTTTTCCTTTTGCAACATGGTTAATAATGAAATGTTATTACATGACTGCACATGTATAATCTGTGGTAAATTGCTTGCTTTCTCAAAGAGGGATAAAATTTAGAATTCAAACCAAAAAAAAAGTTAAAACTGTTTTTACATGTAATTGAAAAAAATCTAAACAAATAAATGGAGTCAATTAAATATGAGTCATAAAAATATTATCATTAAATATACTTATGAAGCCAAAATCTTCAACATTTCTTTACTGAACCTCTTATCTAATTTTAAAGTCACTAGCTCACTTTTATTCAGTAAAAACATTTCAAGACCACAGCCAACAAGTAATATTTTCATAGTTTATAGATTATTTGTTAAATTATAGGATAACATTTGAGATTACATAAAATTAGAAAATGGGTTTAAGAGACATTTAATAGCAAAATGGATAACTTAGATTACATTAAATTGAAAAGTTTTTGCATAAACCAACCCAGTGCAACCAAGATTAGAAGGAAAGTAGAAAATTGGGAAAGAATTTTTACAACCAGTGTCTCTGATTAGGGCCTCATTTCTAAAATATATAAAAAATTAAGTCAAATTTATAAAAATACAAGTCATTCCCCAATTGATAAATGGTCAAAGGATATGAACAGGCAGTTCTCAGATGAAGAAATTAAAGCCATCTATAGTCATGAAAAAATGCTCTAAATCATCACTGATTAGAGAAATGCAAAACAAAACAACTCTGAGGTACCACATCACACCTATCAGAATGGCCAACATGACAAAACAAGAAAATGATAAATATTGGAGAAGATGTGGGAAAATGGGAACACTAATGCATTGTTGGTGGAGTTGTGAAATGATCCAATGATTTTGGAGAGCAATTTGGAACTCAATAGCACTTCTAGGGCTGTATCCCAAAGAGATAATACAAATGGGAAAAGGACCCACATGTACAAAAACATTTCTAGTAGCTCTTTTTTGTGGTGGCAAAGACTTGAAATTGAGGGGCTGCCCACCAATTGTGGAATGGCTGAACAAGTTGTGGTATATGAATGTAATGGAATACTGTTGTGCTATAAGAAATGATGAGCAAGCAGACTTCAGAAACACCTGGAAAGACTTGTATGGACTGATGCTGAGTGAAGTGAGCAGAACCAGGAGAACATTGTATGCAGCAATATTGTGTGATAACTAAAGTTGATAGACTTAGCCCTTCTTAGCAATGCAAGGATCTAAGATATCTCTAAAGGTCTCATGATGGAAAATGCTATCTACATTCAAAGAAAGAACTATGGAGCTTGAATGCAGATCGAAGCATACTATTTGGTATTTTTTTTCTTCTGCTGTGTTTTGTGTCCTTTTTCTGGTGGCTCCTCTTATTGGTTCTAATTCTTACTTATTCTTACTTACAACATCACTAATGTTATAAATTGTTCCTTTATTCATAGATCTAACAGGTAAGATATTCCATGCTCCCATAATTTGCTTGTGGTAATACCTTTTGTGTCTAAATCATGTACCCATTTTGACTTGATCTTGATATACAGTGTGAAGTGTTTGTCTCTGTCTAGTTTCAGCTTCAGTTTCCAGTTTTCCCAGTAGTTTTTGTCAAATGGTGAGTCCTTGTCCCCAAAGCTTGGACCTTTGCATTTATCAAATACTAAATTACTGTCATCATTTACTACTGTATATTATGTATCTAATCTAGTCCACTGATCCACAACTCAACTTCCTAGTCAATACCAGATTGTTTTTATGATTACTGTCTTTTTTTCTCCCTGTTACCACAGTTTGAGAACTGGTACTGCTTGGTCACCTGTCACATTTATTACTGTCCATTTATTCCTTTACTTTTCAATATTTTTAATAGGACAGATTTTTGTATTTTGTCAAAAGCTTTTCCAGCACTAATTGATATAATCATATTATTTTTGGTGTTTTTCTCGTTGATGGAGTCAATTATGTTGATAGTTTTTCTTAATATTGAGTTAACTCTACATTCCTGGTATGAATCCCACCTAGTCATAGTCTATAATCTTTGCGAATATTGTTGTGATCTCCTTGCTGATACATTATTTGAATTTTTTGAATCAATGTTCATTAGGGAAAATGTTCTTTAGTTTTTCTGTTTTTGCTCTCCCTGGTTTAGTTATGAGCACCATATTTGTGACATAAAAGGAATTTGTCAGGACTCCTTCTCTGTCTATTTTCCCACATACTTTATATAGCAGTGAAATTGAATATTCTTAAAATATTTGGTAAAATTCACTTTAAATCCATCCTGGTGATTTTTTCCTAAGATGTTCATTTATAGCTTGTTCAATTTCTTTTTCTGAGATAGGGTTATTTAAATATTCTATTTCCTCTTCAGTTAATCAATATGGGCAATTTATGTTTTTGTAAATATTCATTCATTTCACTTAGATGGTCAATTTTGCTGGTATGTAATTTGGCAAATTGCTTCCTAATAATTGCTTTAATTTCATCTTCATTGGTGGTCAGTTCAATCTTTCACTTTTGATACTGGTAATTTGGTTTTCTTTCTTTTAAAAATCAGATTAGCCAATGGTTTATCTATTTTGTTGCCTTTTTCATAAAACCAGCTCCTAGTTTTATTAATTCAATGGTTTTCTTTATTTTCAGTTTTATTAATCTCTCCTTTGATTTTAAGGATTTCCAATTTGATGTTTAATTGGCAATTTTTAATTTGTTTTCTTCCTAGGTTTTTTTTAATTGCATGCCTTATTCATTTATCTATTCTTTCTCTATTTGATTGATGTTAAGTTTTTAAAAATATAAATTTTCCCCTACATATTGCTCTGGTTATATCTCATAAATTTTGGTATGTTGTTTCACTGTTGTCATTCTCTTTAATGAAATTATTATTTCTAAGATTTGTTCTTTGACCAACTCATTCTTTAGGATTAGATTATCTAGCTCCCAATCATTTTTTAATCTATGGTTCTGTGGTCTTTTTAATGTAATTTTATTGCATTATGATCTTAAAGGATGTATTTAACATTTTTACTTTTCTGCATTTGGTTGCAAGATTTTTGTGCACTACCACATGGTCACTTTTCATGAAGGTGCCATATACAGCTGAGAAAAAAAATCTCTCTTGTATTCCCATTAAATTTTCTCCAGAGTCTATAATATCTTATTTTTCTAAAATTTTATTCATCTCCTTAACTTCCTGCTTATTTATTTTACTTATCTACATCTGAGAGGGGAAAGTTGAAGTTCCCAACTAGTATTATTTTACTGTATATTTCCTCCTGTAACTCATTTAACTTTTCTTGTAAGAATTTGGATGCTATACTATTTGGTTCATATATGTTTAGTATTGCTATTACTTCATTGTAAAAGGTACCTTTCTATTTTTTTAGCACAATGCAGTTCTCCTGCTTATCTCTTTTAATTAAATCTATTTTTGCTCTTGCTTTGTCTGGGATCAGGATTGCTATCTGCATTTTTTTTTACTCCAGTTGAAGCATAATAAATTCTGCTCCAGCCCCGCCTTTTTTATTCAGCCCCTTATATTTTTATTAGAGGATGTCCTCCTGTTTCAAGTGGTCACTTGTAAACAACATAATGTTGGATTCTGGCTTTTAATCCATTCTGCTTCCTGCTTCTATTTTGTGGGTGAGTTCACCCCATTTACATTCACAGTTGTGATTACAAACTTTGTTTTTCTCTCCATCCTATTTCCCCCATTTATCTTCTTTTTCTCTATTTTTGACCTGTCCTTCCTCAAAAGTATGTCTTACTTCTGACCACTGCCTCCCTTAATCTGTCGTCCTTCCTTTCAGTCTCATTCCACTCTCTTATCCCCTTCACCTCCTTCTTCCTTGTAAGGTAAGATAGGTTTCTGTACCCAACTAAGTGTGTATGTTATTCCCCCTTTGATCCAATTCTAATGACAGTAAGGTTAAAACATTACACACCACACTTATCTTCCCCTTCTCTGTAAAAGTTCTTCCTTTTGGGCTTCTACGTGGGTTAATTTTCCTCATTCTACCATTCTCTTCTTCCTTCTCCCAATGAATCCCTCTTTCTCACCCCTTAATTTCATTTTTTAAACAATCCCATCATATTCAACTAACACCCATGCCCTCTTGCATATTTATACTTTTTATAACTGCCCTAGTAACGATAAAGTTCTTAAGAGTTACAAGTATCATCTTCCCATATAGTACTATAAGTAAACAGTTCCTTGTTGTAACCCATATGATTTCTCTTTCATGTTTACCTTTTTATGCTTCTTTTGAGTCTTCTATTTTAAAGTCAGTTTTTTTATTGAGCTCTAGTCTTTTCATCAGGAATACTTGAAATTCCTTTATTTCATTAAATATCCATTTCTTTTTGTCTTGAAAGATTATTCTGCTGGAATGGTTCTGCTGGAGTTGTTATTCTTGGTTGTAATCCTAGATCCTTTCCCTTCTGGTCTATCATATTTCAAGCCCTCTGATGCTTTAATGTAAAAGCTGCTCAATCTTGTGTTGTCCTATGGATCCATGGTATTTAATTTTTTTTCTTTCTGGTTGCTTGCAAATATTTTCTTCTTGGCCAGGGAGCTCTGGAATTGAGTTATAATATTCTTGTTAGTTTTCATTTTAGAATCTTTTTCTGGAGGTGATTGGTGGAATCTTTCCATTTCTTTTTTTTTTAATCTCCTGGTTCTAGGATATCAGGGCAATTTTTCTTGATAATTTCTTGAAAGATGCTGTCCATCATGCTCTTCTTCTTTTTTTTTGTTTGATCATGGCTTTTAGGTGGTCCAATAATTCTTAAATTATCTCTCCTTAATCTATTTTCCATGCCAATTGGTTTTTTCCAATGTGATAGTTGACATTTTCTTTTAATTTTCATTATTTTGCTTAAATATTTCTTCATGTCTCATGGAGTCATTAGCTTCCACTTGTTCAATTATAATTTTTAAGGACTTATTTTCTTTAATGAGGTTTTGCACCTCTTTTTCCATTTGGAAAATTCTGCTTTTTAAGGATTTCTCCTCTTCTGTGGATGTTTTGGCCTCTTTTATAATTTGGCCAATTCAGTTTTTAAGGTTTTATTTTAATCAGTCTGTGAGTGTGTGTGTGTGTGTGTGTGTGTGTGTGTGTGCACATGCATGCTTGTGTGCATGGGTGCCTATTTTACCAAGATGTTGACTCTATTTTCATACTTTTCTTGTATTATCTCATTTTAACCTAATTTTTCCTTCACCTACCTTATTTAATTTTTAAAATTTTTTTTGAGATATTCCAGGAATTTTTGTTGGGTTTGTGTCCAATTCACATTTTTTTTCCCTTTGAGGCTTTACATGTAACTGTTTTCCTATTGTTATCTTCTTTTGAGTTTGTATTTTGATCTTTCCTGTTGGCATAGTAACCTTCTATGGTCAGAATTTTTTGTTGTTGTTTATTCATTTTTCCAGACTATTTCTTGACTTTTAACTTTATATTAAAGTTGAATATCTGCTCCCAAGATGGATGGGGCACTGTCCCAAGTTTTGGTTCTTTTGTGATACTGTCTTCAGTGGTTGTTCTGGGCATCTGTAAGTTTTGCTTTTTGCAGGGTAGTGTGATCTGGGGAGAGATGTGGTCACTGATCTCCTGGTCTGAGCTCTGATCTGTGAGTGAATATGAGCACTCTTCTCTGCTCTGGAACTGTTACCAAATCCCCTGCACCCCTACTTCACTGTTGCAAGTGCTATTGTGCTAGTGCTTTAATTTGCCCTGGTACTGGAACCCAGAACTATGTATGAGCAATGCAACAAGATCCTGCACCCAGTGCAAGGAAAGGGTCCCCTGTAATTTCATTCTGACCATTTGTCCAACTTTGTTACCATCTGTGACTGAGACCTCCCAAAGCTGAGAGCTCCCAAACCTGCTGCCACCACTGATGAAGCCACCTCTAAGGCCTTCTGTTGGCTTTCCAGGGCACTGCAGTCCAGACCCAACCATCACCCCAGTTAGACAAACCTTTCCTGATGACCTGCTAAGGTGTCTTAGGCTGGAAAATTGTTTTACTCCAAGCCTATGTTTATGTTGCCACTCCAAAATTCAATTGGAGGCATTGTTTAAAATTGTTTGGAGGGGAATTTGGGAGAGTTCAAATGATTTCCTGCCTTTACTTTGCCATCTTGATTCCACCTCTCCATATTTTAAAAGACTGTAAAAATTAATTTTCTTCCCCATCTTTGTAGCAAAATATCTAAAATATTTTAGTATTATAACATAGAAATGTGATTTGTTTTTATATATGTACATATGTGTATTTCAATACATGAACTTGCATATTAAAATATTTGTTATGAAAGTACTTTTAGATTGGTTCATAATTATATTCTAAGTTTACTTAGCCAAACAGATTTATATATATTTTCAAATTCATTCAAACTGTATTGTTTTAAGTATTAGTTCATCCCATAGTGTTGCCACATTACATGTAGTTTTTGTATTTTGTTAACTTATCTTCTGTGTTGTTTAATTATTTATGCAAAGATCATGTAAGCATACTTGGATCTCAATCAACTATTCCCAGTTGATGTGACTTGGCAATATTTAAAATTTGAAGGCAAACAGATACTATTTGTTTTCAAATTTAAAAATACTGCCTCCTTTTCATGAAATAACAGGTCCCCTATTGTTTTTTGACAAAAAATTATACATTATTTAGTGTATCAGGGGTTACACTAGGATAATGTCTGATTTACTGAATTGGGACACTTCTCTTTAACAAGGCATGCACTCACACCCTTTCCTATAGAAGATAGGCAACCCTGCAAATTGTGATTGGTCCCACAGTCTCTGTGACTGGTGCAATAAAGATGCTTGGACTAGGCGAGAGGAGAAACCTCCCCTTGCAGTAGACTGTAAGAGCTATAGAACTTTTTTTCTCTCATTTGAGAATTTTACTTGGGACTCTATTGGACTTTCAACAATTGAGGGGTCAGGGCAGAGAGATTTCTCTCCCCTTTCTAGTGGCCACAGTAGCTATGAGCTCATGGCAACAGGAACATGCTTACCTAGGTAAACTAAAATTAAATCTCAATCTCTGGCTGCCTTCTGGTTTGTGCTTCTTCTCCTAGGTATAGGTGATTGAATAATGATCCTGCAAAATGAATATTTCCAGCCATATAAGCCATGTTGTGCTTTTGAGAGGTTGGGCAATCTTGAATTTGTTCTGGTTGCCCCATAGGAGCTGCTTCCTGCAACTACATCTCCTTATAAGAGAAAATGCATCACTACCAGGAGAAAAAAATTCAGGAGGTTGTTACAACTTAAAAGTGTGAAGCTACAGAGAGATTAAAATCATAAATAAAGGGAAAGCAAAATAGGAAATAACATGTCACAATCATCATATCAAATGGTTTTGCTTAATTGTTTTTGTTTAATTGAAGGGCTTTATATGGTTATTATAAAGTGATTATGGTATCAAAACAAAATTCTTCAATAAAATGTGTATTTTTAAAAATAAAGTTGACATATGTAATTCACATACCACAAAATAGGAAATTATAATGGTTCTAAGAAGAGAGAAAGAGAATATTATTTTGGTTTATGATAAAAAAAACAACAACTAAGTACAAAGTAGAAAATTTTTTGTGTTAACAGATTAGTTTGGGGTTCTTAATACCAGGGAATATAGGAAAGGATCTATATAGGGGAAGGATTTTTTCCTAACATACATAATTGATTTTTGAGAGATGAGATCTGGGAAGCTGTAGAATATGAATTATAGAGAAGTAAAGATAAAATGTGCAACTGTATAAGCTCCCAAAAGAAGTGCTTGGGAAAAATTATTGAAGAATATCTCACATATAACAACAGGGCTTTCTTGGGATAGCATTTCAGAGATGATTGTGAAAAGGATCTAGGATTAGAGTGAATATATGAAATAAAACATTTAGAGTTAGTATATAATAATGCATATTGGATAGGTGCTTATTTAGCTATACATTAAGATAATCTTAAAAATTTATTAAGAATAGACCTGGGACTGAAAAAAAAACTCTTCTAGTCAATGTAGATATAACTCTTTATTTTATTGAGTTGTGTGAGGCCCTTATGTTAAAATACTTGCCCAAGATCACAACGGCCATATGTATTAGAAGTAAGACTTAGGTCTTCATGATTCCAAGTGTAGTTCCCTCTTCATTATTAAACACTGTCTCTTACTCTGTGATCTATTTACCAAAACAAGAAAGGAAATGGGTTTCTAGAATTGATGAGATTCAGGCATGAGTAATAATTTGTTGTTCAGTCATGTGCAACTCTTCGTGACCTTATTTGGGGTTTTCATGGCAAGGATACTAGAGTGGTTTACCATTTCCTTCTCCAGTTCATTTTATAAATGAGGAAACTGAGGCAAACAGGGTTAAGTGACTTGCCCAGGGTCATACAGCTAGTAAATGTCTGCAGCCAGATTTGAACTCATGAAGATGAGTCTTCATGACTCTAGGCCCAGCACTCTACCCACTATGCCATCTAGGTGCCCATTAGGACTATGAATATAAAGTGAAAATATTTCATTTTTCTGTTAATTTTACACTGATACCTGAATTTAATTTTTTGAAAGCTGGGAATTTTAATAGGGACACAAGGAAAATGAACATATTTATTTTGAAACAGAAGAAATTTAAAAATATGATCAAAGAAATTACCATGAGGAAAAAAGCCACATTCTCCTTCCAAGACGACTGATGGTATGTAAAAATAAGTCCCAAACAAACAAAAAAAAATTCAAAGAAAAGTAAACACAAAAGTTTTAAAGAATAAAATAGGCATTCATGGTTGCAAAAGGGTTTTATAGAGAACATAGAAAAACAAAGATATAGAAGACAGAAAAGGTAAAACTATCAAATACGCCAAACAGTTATCAATTACCAAGTATTTGTTAAGCATCTACTATATGCTAGGTACTGTGTTAGGGAAAATACAAATATAAAAATAGGAAAAAGAAATACCTGCTCTCAGAACTTGAATTCTTTTTTTTTGAGATTATGAAATTTAATGATGTAAATTTGCATCTTAGATATAAAACAAAACTTGAATTGTCAGAACCCAAAGGGAAATGAATCATTCTTAATACCAGAGTTTTACAGGTAGCATAGGTTAACAGTTCAAATACCTACAGATTTTAGTTAAACTCCTTTTGTAGTGACCTTTTTCTTTGTTTTCTTTTTCTTTTTTAAAATTTTTTTTCTATATATTTTTTCCACAAGATTTTGAGTTCCAAATTTTCTCCCCATCTTGTCCCACCCCAGGATGGCATGCATTCTGAATACCCCTTCTCCTAATCTGCCCTCACTTCTATCTCTACCCCCCCCTTCTCTTATCCCCTTCCCCTTCAATTTTCCTGTAAGGCAGGATAGATTACTGTACCCATTTCCTCTATATCTTATTTTCAAGTTGCGTGTGAAAACAATTTTTTTAATATATGTTTCTAAAACTTTGGGTTCCAAATTTTCTCCCTTCCTTCCTCCCTGCCCACCTTCATTGAGATGGCAAGTAACTCAATACAGGTTATATATTTGTAGTCATGCAAAACACTTCCACAGTAGTCATGTTGTGAAAAACTAAGTATATTTCCCTTCATCCTGTCCCACTCCCCATTTATTCTATTCTCTCTTTTGACCCTGTCCCTCCTTAGAAGTGCTTGCTTCTGATTACCCACTCCCCCAATCTGCCCTTCCCTCTATTATCCTCCTGTTCTCTTGTCCCCTCCCCCCCAATTTCCTGTAGGGTAAGATAGATTTCCATACCCAATTGAGTGTGCATGTTATTCTCTCCTTAAGCCAAATCTGATGAGAATAATATTCACTCATTCCCTCTCACCTTCCCCTGTTTCTCCTCCACTGTAAAAGCCTTTTCTTGTCTGTTTATGTGAGATAATTTACCCCATTCTACCTCTCCTTTCTCCTCTCCACACAATCCTCTCTCACACCTTAATTTTATTCTCCAAATATCATTCCTTCATCTTCAACTCACCCTGTGCCCTCTGTCTGTCTATCTATCTATCTATCTATCTATCTATCTATCTATCTATCTATCTATCCATCTATATACATACATATAATTTTTCCCTCCAACTACTCTAATACTGACAAAGGACTTATGAATTACAGATATCATCTTTCTATGCAGAATGTAAACAGTTCTACCTTATTAAGTCTCTTATGATTTCTCTTCCCTGTTTACCTCTTCATGTTTCTCTTGAGTCTTGTATCTGAAAGTCAAATTTTCTCTTCAGCTCTGGTCTTTTCATCAAGAATGCTTGAAAGTCCTCTATTTCACTGAATATCCATTTTTCCCCTGCAGGATTATACTCAGTTTTGCTGGGTAGGTGTTTCTTGGTTGTAATCCTGTCTCCTTTGCCCTCCAGAATATTATATTCCAAGCCCTGCAGTACCTTAATGTAGAAGCTGTTAAATCTCATGTTATACTGATTATGTTTCCATAATACTTGAATTGTTTCTTTCTGGATGTTTACAATATTTTCTCCTTGACTTGGGAACTCTGGAATTTGGCTGCAATATTCCTAGGAATTTTCCTTTAGGGATCTTTTTCAGGAGGTGATTGGTGAATTCTTTCAATTTCTATTACGCCCTCTGGTTCTAAAATGTCAGGGCAGTTTTCCTTTATAATTTCTTGAATGATGAAGTTAGGCTCTTTTTTTGATCATGGCTTTCAGATAGTCCAATAATTTTAAAATTCTCTCTCCTGGATCTATTTTCCAGGTCAGTTGTTTTTCCAGTGAGATATTTCACATTGTTTTCTATTTTTTCATTCTTTTGAATTGGTTTTACAGTGTCTTGATTTCTCATAAAGCCACTAGCTTCCAATTGCTCCATTCTAATTTTTAAGGAAGTATTTTCTTCAGTAAGGTTTTGAACTTCTTTTTCCATTTGGCCAATTTTGCTTTTTAGGGCATTCTTCTCTTTATTGGCTTTTTGGACCTCTTTTGCCATTTGGGTTAGGCTATTTTTTTAAGGTCTTATGTTCTTCAGTTTTTTGAGGGGTTTCCTTTAGCAAGCTGTTGATTTGTTTTTCAAGATTTTCTTGCATCACTCTCAGTTTTTCCTCTACTTCTCTTACTTGTTTCTCAGAATCCTTTTTGAACTCCATGGCCTGGGACCAACTCATATTTTTTTCTTGGAGGCTTTGGATGTAGGAACTTTTATTGTGTTGTCTTCTTCTGGTTATATGTTTTGATCTTCTTTGTTAACAAAGAAAGATTCTATGGTCTGAGTCTTTCTGTGCTGCTTGCTCATGATCCCAGCCAATTACTTGAGTTATAAACTCTGTTAAGATAGGAGACTACTTCCAGTGTGGAGAATGTACTGTCCCAAGCTTCGGGGGTTTTGTGCAGCTGTTTTCAGAGATACTTCTAGGGACCTGTAAATTTTTAGTTCTTCCAAGGTGCTATGATCAAGGGTGAGGTGTTTACTCCTTTCCTGGTCTGTGCTCTGGTCTATGAGTGACCACAAGCATTCTTTTCTGTCTTGAAACTGTGAGGAGGATTTCCTCTCCACAACCACTACAAGTTCCGCCATGCCAGTGCTCCTCCTCACCCCAGGACTGCCACCCAGCACTGTGACCCAGATCCAAGCATGGGCATATCAAGAGAATCCCGCAGCAGCAAAGAGATCCCTGTAATCCCCTTCTGATCAGCAACTCAATTCCCCCTCAGTCTCTGGGCTGGAAGCTCTGGAGGCACCTGCCAGCCTGGCACTGCACTTGGCAAATGGGACTGGGACCCCACTGCACTTCTCTCTCGCCACTGCAGAAACAGACTTTTACTAATGACCTTCTAAGTTGTCTTTGGCATTCCTGGGTTGAGAAGTCTGGAAACCACCACAGCCGCCTGTGATTCAGTCCTCTGAGGCTTGCTCTAGGTTTGCTGAGGCCTGTCTTGCCTTCATGCCCGTGCCAAACTGCACTCCTCTCTCAGTCCAGAGTGATATACCTTTCTGATAAACCATCCAGGTTGTCTTGGGCTGGAAATTTGTTTCACTCTGTCTTTTTGTGGGTTCTGCTGCTTTAGAATTTGTCTAGAGCCATTTTTGCAGGTCTTTGGAGGGGTTTGGGGGAGAGCTCAAGCAAGTCACTGCTTAGAGTCCTTTAGGCAGAAGATTAACTATCATTGAGTTTTTGGACCCCTTTTGCCATTTGGGTTAGACTATTTCTAAGGTTTTATTTTCAGTATTTTTTTTAGGTCTCCTTTAGCAAGCTGTTGACTTGTTTTTCATGATTTTCTTGCATTACACTCATTTTTTTCCCAGTTTTTCCTCTACTTCTCTTATTTGCTTCTCAAAATCTTTTTTGAGTTCTTCCATGGCCTGGGACTGATTCATATTTCTCTTAGAGGCTTTGGAGGTAGGAACTTTGCATTTTTTGTCTTTTTCTCATTGTATGTTTTGATCTTCTTTGTCACCAAAGTAAGATTCTATGGTCTGCCTTTTTTGTGCTGTTTGTTCATTTCCACAGCCAATAAATGAATTTTAAACTCTTTGTTAAGGTAGGGGTCTACTTCCAGTGTGGAGAATGTACTGTCCCAAGATTCAAGGATTTTGTGCAGCTGTTTTCAGAGATACTTCTAGGGACCTATAAATTTTCAGTTTTTCCAAGGTGGTATGATCAAGAGTGAGGTGTTACTCTTTTCCTGGTCTGGGCTCTGGTCTATGAGTGACTACAAACACTCTTTTATGCCTTGGAACTGTGAGAAGGATTCTCTCTCCACTGCCACTACAAGATCCTCCTTGCTCCAGAACCACCACCCAGAACTGTGACCCAGATCTAAGCATGGGCAAAGCAAGAGAATCCTGCCTCATTACCACTAAAGAGATCCCTGCAGTCTTCCTCTGATCAGCCACTCAATTTCCCCTCTGTCTGTGGGCTGAGAGTCCCAAAAGCAGCTGCTGCCACAGGACAGCACTGAGACTGGGGCCGGACCAAGCTTCCTCTCTCACCATGGTCAGACAGAACTTTCCCACTGACCTTTTAAGTTGTCTTTGGTGTTTGTTGGTTGGGAAGTCAGGAAACTGCCATAGTTGCCCATGATTCAGTCCCCTGAGGCCTGCTCCAGGTTTGAGGAGTCCTGGTCTTTGCTGGTATGGTCCATGCTAACTGAGCTCCTCGCTAACTGAGCTCCTCTCCCAACATGGCACAGGAGACCTTTCCTGCCAACCTTCCAGGTTGTCTTGGGCTGGAAATTTGTTTCACTCTCTCTTTTTGAGGGTTCTTCTGCTCTAGAATTTGTTTAGAGACATTTTTACAAGTATTTGGAGGGGCTTGGGGGAGAGCTCAAGCAAGTCACTGCTTTTATTTCACCATCTTGGCTCAGTCCTCTAGTCCAATAATTGAATTATCTCTCCTGGTTTTATTTTCCAGGTCAGTTGTTTTTCCAGTGAGATATTTCACATTGTCTTCTACTTTTTCATTCTTTTGGTTTTGTTTAATTGTTTCTTGATTTCTCATAAAGTCATTTTCTCATAAAGTCCATTGGTTACAATTTAAATTTCAAGGAATTATTTTCTTCTGTGAGCTTTTGGACCTCCTTTTCCATTTGGCCCTTTCTGCTTTCTAAGGCATTCTTCTCCTGATTGTCTTTTTGCATGTCTTTTACCTTTTGGCCTATTCTTTTTTTTAGGTATTATTTTATTCAGTATTTTTTTTTTGTTTCTCCTTTACCAAGCTGTTGACTCGTTTCTCATGATTTTCTTGCATCACTCTCATTTCTCTTCCCAATTTTTCCTCTACTTCTCTCACTTGATTTTCAAAATCCTTTTTGAGCTTTTCTAAGGCCTGAGACCAATTCATATTTTTTCTCAGAGGCTTTGGAGGTAGGAGCTTTGACTTTGATATCTTTTTCTGAGTGTGTGTTTTAATCTTCCTTGTCACCATAGTAACTTTCAATAGTCAGCATTTTTTCCATTGTTTGCTCATTTTCCTAGCTTATTAGTTGACTTTTAACTCTTTGTTAGAGCAGGGTGCTTCCCAGGTAAAGAGTGCACTGTCCTAAGTTTTCAGGGAGTTTCTGTAGCTGTTTTTGGAGATACTTCTGGGAACCTGTAAGTTTTCAATTCTTTCAAGGTGGTATGACCTAAGGAGAGATGTTAACTCCTCTCCTAGCCTGTGCTCTGGTCTGTGAGAGACCACAAGCACTCTTTTCTAGCTTGAAACTATGAGGGAGGTTCCCCTTCAATGTGGCTGCAAGCTCTGCTATGCCAGTACTCCTTCTCACCCTGTGACTGCCACCCAGGACTTGGATCTGAGTATGAGCAAAGCAAAAGAGTCCTACCTCAGTACTAGTAAAAAGACCCATGTAATCTCCTTCTGACCAGTTGTTTGACTCCCTTATTCTCTGTGGGCTGAGAGATCCATTAGCAGCTGCTGCTGCCACTGCTGATTCGGTCACTTCCAAGGCCTCTTTCTGGTTTGCTGGGGCTGGGGCTATGCTGATGCAGCTTTTGCTGGACTGCACTCCATTCTCACCCAAGTTCAATGGACCTTTCCTACTGATGTTTCCAGTTGTCTTTGGCTTCTGTGGGCTGAGAGGCCTAGAAAGCACCACTGCTATGAGTGATTCAGTCATCCAAAGGCCTCTTCTGAGTTTTGTGGGGCCTCGTACGCATTAGTGTGGCCTGAGCTAGACTTCACTTCTCTCTCACCGTGGTGCAACAGACCTTTCCTCTTACCTACCAAGTTGTCTTAGGTTAGAAATGTTTTACTCTTTCTTTTTGTGAGTTCTGCTGCTCTAGAATTTATTTAGAATCATTTTTAAAGGTATTTGAAAGGGTTTGGGGGAGAGTTCAGGCAAGTCCCTGCCTTTACTCCACCATCTTGGTTCCCCCTCCCCCTCCTCATCTCTCTCACCCTCCCAAATCTCAATCTACCCACCTCTCTAAAAGTCCCTTCCCAGCCTTGTCCCCCAGTTTTTTCACCTCTCTACATGTTCAGAAGACTTCTAAACAATTCCAAATGTACACATTGTTTCCTCTTCAACCCAGATGAAAGAAGGTTCCAACATTACCAGTTCTCTACTCCCACCTCCTTCCTCTGCATTAGTTCTTCTTTTCATGCCACATTTTCATAACATAATTGCTCTTTTTTTACCTTTTTCTATCCAATTTTGTTTTTTAAAATCATCCCATCATGCAGCATTCAGCCCCCACTTTTCTTTCAAAGTACCTTAGCAATAATGACAGTTTTACTAACAAAATTATAACATTTTCATATATATATATATATATGTATATATATATATATATGCATGCACATATACATATATACATGCATGCACATATGTATTCATTGATAAATAAATATACATAAACACACATACTCCTACACACACATATATACATATATACATATACATACATACATACACACACACATATATGTGTGTGTGTGTGTGTGTGTGTGTGTATATGTATATATATATATATATCCCTAATGAGTACCTTGTAAGTAGTCTTTAATGTTTTCCTTATATTTCTTCTGGACCTTTTATAGAAAATTTTCCCTTGAGTTCTGGTATTTTTATTATGAATACCTGAAAGTCTTTCAGTTCATCAAATGTCCTTTTTTGCCATTCAGGATTATACTCAACTTTTCTGGGTAAGTTATTCTTGGATGCAGCTGCAGCTCTTTTCCTTTTCATAATATGATCTTCCAAGACCTTTGGTCTTTTAGAGTAGAAGTTGTTGGGTCTTGTGAAATCCTTACTGTATTTATACAATATTTAAATGTTTTTTCTTGTTGCATGCAATATTTTCTCCTTAACCTGGAAGTTTTGAAACTTGGCTATGACATTCTTGCAAGTTTTCCTCCAGGGATCTCTTTCAGGTGGTTAATGGACGATTTCTTATATTTTTATTTTACTCTCTTGTTCTAGAATTTCAGGGTAATTTTCCTTAATAATTTCTTGTAATATTGTATCCAGATTATTTTTTTCACCATACTTTCAGTTAGTCCAATAATTCTTATATTGTGTCTCCTTGATCTCTTCTCCAGATCAGTTTTTTAAATGAGATCTTTCAGATTCTCCTCTACTTTTTTAGTTCCATTATTTCTTGGTATCTTATGACATCATTCTATTCCTCTTGCCCAATTCTAGTTTTCAAGGAGTTATTTTCTTTCTTTTTTTACAATTTAAATAATTTATTTATTTTTAGTTTTCAACATTCACTTCCGTAAGTTTTTAAATTTTCTTGCCCTCTCTCCCCTCCTCTTTTCCCAAGACAGCATGTAATCTGATATAGGTTCTACTTATACATTCATATTAAGCATATTTTCACTTTAGTCATGTTGTAGAGAAGAATTAGAACTAATGGGAGGAACCATGAGAAAGAAGAAATAAAAAAAAGAAGAGGAGAGCAAATAGTATGCTTCCATTTGCATTCAGACTCCATGTTTCTTTTTCTGCATGTGGATAAGCATTTTCCATCATGAGTCTTTTGGAGTTATCACAGATCCTTGCATTGCTGAGAAGAGCTAAGTCTATCAAAGTCAGTCATTGTACAATGTGACTGATACTGTGTACAATGTTCTCCTGCTCCTGCTCATTTCACTCAGCATCAGTTCATATAAGTCTTTCCAGGTTATTCTGAAATCTGCCTGCTCATCATTTCTTATAGCACAATAGTATTCCATTACATTCAGATACCACAACTTGTTCAGCTATTCCCCAATTGATGGGCATCCCCTCAATTTCTTATTCTTTGCCACCACAAAAAGAGCTGCTATAAATATTTTTGTACACGTGGGGCCTTTTCCCATTTTTATGATCTCTTTGAGATATAGACCTAGTAGCGGTAGTGCTGGATCAAAGGGAATATACAGTTTGATTGTTCTTTGGGCATAGTTTGAAATTACTGTCCAAAATTGCATCAGTGTTCAAATTTTCCTACATCATCTCCAACATTTATCATTTTCCTGTTTTGTCATGTTAGCCAATCTGATAGATATGATGTGGTACCTCAGAGTTGTTTTAATTTGCATTTCTCTAATCAACGGTGATTTAGAGCATTTTTTCATATGACTACAGATACTTTAATTTCTTCCTGTGAAAACTGCCTGTCCATATCCTTTGACTATTTATCAACTGGGGAATGACTTGCATTCTTATAAATTCAAGTCAGTTCTCTATATATTTTAGAAATAAAGCCTTTATCAGAGACATTGACTGTAAAAATTGTTTCCTAGATTTCTGCTTCTCTTCTAATCTTGGTTGCATTGGCTTTGTTTGCACAAAAACTTTTTAATTTAATGTCATCAAAGTCATCCATTTTGCATTTCATAATGTTCTCAATCTCTTGTTTGGTCATAAAATATTCCCTTCTCCATAGATCTGATGGGTAAACTATTCCTTGCTGTCTTTGTTCACTTATAGTTTCAGTCTTTATATCTAAATCATGTACCCATTTTGACCTTATCTTGGTATAGGGTGTAAAATGTTGGTCTATGCCTAGTTTCTGCCTAGTTTCAAGTTTTTTTTAAGAGTTTTTGATGAATAGTGAGTTCTTATCCCAGAAGGTGGAGTCTGTGGATTTATCAAATAGTAGATTACTATAGTCATTGACTGTTGTGTCTTACATACCTAACCTATTCCCCTCATACACCACTCTGTTTCTTAGACAGTACCTAGTAGTTTTGATGATTGCTGCTTTATAATACAATTTAAGATCTGGAACAGCTAGGCCACCTTCAATTGCATTTCTTTTCATTAGTTTTCTTCATATTCTGAAACTTTTGTCCTTCCAGATGAATTTTATTATTCTTTTTTTCTAGCTCTATAACACAATTTTTGAATATCAAGGGAATTAATGAAAAAAATACAAAGGAAGTTGGCCTAGCAATAAAAACTATATTATAAAGCAGTAATCATCAAAACTATCTGGTATTGGCTAAGAAGTAGAGTGGTAGGTCAGTGGAATAGATTAAGTGCACAAGACACTGTAGTCGATGACCATAGTGACTGTTATCAACAACTTCCAGGACCAGCAGGATTGGGGAGTTAGTAGGGGACAAGTTGCTGTAGCTCACTGGTTCCCCAGTTGCAAACCAGCCGAGAGTCGAAATAACATGATACAACTCTTTTAGAGATGCAGGCTACAGCTCTTTTACAGTGAAGGAAGAAATTCCTTCATTCAATTCTCACAAGAATCAGGTGCACTCCCTCCCAAGAAGGAAGCAAACTGAGCACAGAAGTGAGAGTGAGCTTTATACTGTTAGTCTGGTCTCTGTGGACATTCTGGAGAATGTCATTCTCCCTTTAATTAGTTAGCCACTCAGCATCTTTCCTGGGTTTTTTTTTTGCAACTTATGTGGGAACCTAATAATTCAGCATTTCTCACAATGCTTCCCCCTTTTTTTTTCCACATTTCATCACTCTCATTCTTTTCTTCAAATCTTTTTAACATGATCTTGATTCTTCATCACTGGGGGAAGTCTCATTGGTACTTTCAGACATCATCCTTATATTGTCAAAGCCTGCCATCTGAACTCCCACCATGTATCCTACTGTGGTAATCTTAGTGAGGGATGTCTCTATCAATAGTTGTACCAGTCCTCTAATGCATGGAACTGTACAACATCCTACAGCAGTTAATACTCTTAAATGGATACCATCATTCCTTTCCATTTGCCAAACCAGGATTTTAACCACCCCTTTAATTAATTATCTATCCCCGAGTTCCCTGCCAACTCCTCAGGTAATGTGGTTAAACCTTTCAGTGCCTTAGTGATGGTACTATCTGGGGCTATGCTGCTGGGCAACATTTCATCAAGGGATTTTGGGTACTTAAAACAATATGGGATATTCTTGATATTCCTGACCTTTTGTTCTTCTAGATGAATTTTATTGTTATTTTTTCTAGCCCTGTCAAATAATTTTTTGGCAGTTTCATTGGTATGGCACTGAACAGGTTCATTAGTTTAGGCAGAATTGTCAATTTTATTATATTAGCTCAGTCACCCACAAACAATTGATCAATATTTTTCTAATTGTTTAGATCTGACTTTATTTGTGTGAAAAGGGTTTTGTAGTTATGTTCATGTAGTTCCTAAGTTTGTCTTGAAAGGTAGACTCAAAAGTATTTTATATTGTTTAGTTATTTTGAAGGGAATTTCTCTTTCTATCTTTTGCTGCTGGGCTTTATTGGTCATATAAAGAAATGCTGATGATTTATATGGGTTTATCTTATATCCTGCAACTTTGCTAAAGTTATTCATTACTTCAATTAATTTTTGAGTTGATGTTCTAGGGTTCTCTAAGTATATCATATCATCTGCAAAGAATGATAGCTTTATTTCCTCATTGCTTATTCTAATTCCTTCAATTTCTTTTCCTTCTCTTATTGCTATAGCTAACATTTCTAGTACTATGTTGAATAATAGTGGTGATAATGGGCATCCTTATTTCACTCCTGATCTTATTGGAAAGGTTTCTAGTTTATCGTCATTGGATATAATGCTTGCTGATGGTTTTAGATAAATACTGTTTATCATTTTAAGGAATGCTCCCTTTATTCCTATGCTCTCTAGTGTTTTTAATAGTGCTGTATTTTGTCAAACGCTTTTTCAGCATCTATTGAGATGATCTCTAAGTATGAAAGGACAATAAAAATCCTATCTAAGAAACAACACAAAAAATAATTTTTGGTAGTTTGGCATGGCACTGAATAAGTAAATTAATTTAGGTAGAATTATCATTTTTATTATGCTAGCTCAGCCTACCCATAAATAACAGATATTTTCCCAATTATTTAGATTTGGCTTTATTTCTGTGAAAAGTGTTTCATAATTGTGTTCATATAGTTCCTGAGTTTGTTTTGGCAAGTAGATTCCCAATTATTTGAATGTTTACAGTAACTTTAAATGGAATTTCTTTTTCTATCTCTTGTTGTTGGACTTTGTTGGTAATATATAGAAATGCCAATGATTTATGTGGATTTATTTTATATCCTGCAACTTTGTGAAATTTCTTTATTATTTCAAATATTTTTTACTTGATTCTCTAAGTATACCATCATATCATCTGCAAAGAGTCATAACTTTGTTTCTTCTTTGCCTGTTCTCATTCCCTCAATTTCTTTTTTTCTTCTTTTATTGCTAAAGCTAATGTTTCTAGTACAATATTGAAAACAGTGGTGATAATGGACATCCTTGTTTCACCCTCTAACTTATTGGAAATGTTTCTAGCTTATCCCCATTACGTATAATGCTTACTGATGATTTTAGATAGATGCTACCTATTGTTTTAAGTAAAACTGCGTTTATTTCTATGTTCTTAATGTTTTTAACAGGAATGAATGTTGTATTTTGTCAAATGCTTTTTCTGCAGCTATTGAGATAATCATGTGGTTTCTGTTGGTTTTGTTGCTGATATGGTCAATTATGCTGATAGTTTTCCTAATATTGAACTAGCCCTGTATTCCTGGCATAAATTCTACCTGGTCATATCCAGGAGATTAGAGGCTATAATCTCTTTGTTAATATTTCATTTAAATGTTTTGAATCTATTTTCATTAGGGAAATTGTTCTATAATTTTTTCTCTCCTGGTTTAGGTGTCAGCACTATATTTGTATCATAAAAAGAATTTGGTAGAACTTCTTCTTCACCTATTTTCTCAAATAGTTCTGTAGTACTGGAATTAATTGTTCATATAATATTTGATAGAATTCATTTGTAACTCCATCTGGCCTTGGAGTTTTGTTTTTTTTTTTTTTCCTTAGGGAGTTCATTGATGGCTTGTTAATTTTTTTTTTCTGAAATGGCATTATTTAAGTATTTTACTTCCTCTTCCCTTAATATGGACAATTTATATTTTTGTAAATATTCATCCATTTCACTAAGATTGTCCAATTTATTGGCACATGGGCAAAATAGCTTCTAGTTATTATTTTGATTTCCTCTTCATTGGTAGTGAATTCACCCTTTTCATTTTTGATACTGATAATTTTGTTTTTCTTCTTTCTTTTTTTTAAACAAAATTAACCAAAGCTTTATTTAATTTATTGCTTTTTTTCATAAAAACAGTTCATAGTTTTATTTATTAGTTCAATAGTTTTCTTAATTTCAATTTTATTAATCTCTCCTTTGGTTTTCAGAATTTCTGACTTGGTATTTAATTGGGGATTTTTAGTTCTTTTTCTAGCTTTTTTAGTTGCATGCCCAATTCATTGATCTTTTCTTTTTCTGTTTTATTCATGGAAGCATTGAGAGATAGAAAACTTCCCTTTGGAACTGTTTTTGCTGCATCTTAAAAGTTTTGGCATGTTGTCTCATTGTTGTCATTCTCTTTGATAAAGTTATTGATTGTTTCTCTGATTTGTTTTGACCCATTCATTCTTTAGGATTAGATTATTTAGTTTCCAATCAATTTTTAGTCTATCTTTCCATGATCCTTTATTACATGCAATTTTATTGCATTATGAACTCAAAAGTGTGCATTTAATATTTCTGCCTTTCTGAATTGGATTGTGAGGTTTTTATGCCCTAGTAAATGGTCAGTTTTTTGTGTATGTGCCATGTGCTGCTAAGAAAAAAGTATATTCCTTTCTATCCCCATTCAGTTTTTTCTAGAGGTCAACCATACCTATTTTTTCTAAAATTTTATTCAACTCTTTAACTTCTTTCTTGTTTATTGTGTGTTTAAATTTATCTAGTTCAGAGAGTGGAAGGTTGAGGTCCCCCACTAGTATTGTTTTGCTGTCTACTTCTTCCTGTAACTCCCTCAACTTCTCCTCTAAAAATTTGGATGCTATACCACTTGGTGCATATATGTTTAGTAATGATATTACTTCATTGTCTATAGTACCTTTTTGCAGAATGTAGTTTCCTTCCTTATCTCTTTTAATTAGATCTCTTTTTGCTTTTGCTTTGTCTGAGATCAGTTTTGCTACTCCTGCTTTTTTTTTAACTTCTGTTGAAGCATAATATATTCTGCTCCAGCCTTTACTCTGTGTTTATCCCTCTGCTTCAAATATATTTCTTGTAAACTGTATATTGTAGGATTATGGTTTTTAATACACTCTGCTATCCACTTTTTTATGGGAGAGTTCATCCCATTCATATTCACAGTTATGATTACTACTTGTGTCTTCATATTCATCTTCATCCTACCCCCCCATTTATGTTTTTCCCTCCCCTTTCTCCATTTCTGTCCTCATCCGTGTTGTGGTTCTAACTACTACCTCCCTCAATCTGTATTCTTTTCTATCTACACTTTTTCTTTTCTTTCCCATTTTCCCTCCTACTTTCTATAGAGTAAGATAGATTTCTACACTCAACTGCTTGTGTATGTTATTTTCTTCCTTAAAAATTCGGAGCTCTTTTTCTAATTGGTTTACTTTCTTTTAAATTATTTTCTTGGTTTGCTTTTTTTTCCCTTAATTTTTTCCTCAATTACTCTTATTTGATTTTTCAATTCCTTTTAAAATTCTTTTAAGTACTTTTTTGGGGGGTATTGTGACAATTTGACATTATTCTTTAGGGTAGGTGTGACTTTTTTTTTTTACCTCACTCTCTTCCTCTAAATATGAACCCTGGTTTTCTTTTAAACCAAAGTAGCTGTCTATGATCAGGTTCTTTTTCCTTCGCTTGCTCATTTCAATTTCAATTTTGTTTTATTTTATTCTAGCAGTTTATTATTATAAGTAAGTTTTATATTATTTATTTTTATATATAGCATCATCTATATTATTATAATCAAATTGAGGTGTGGGTGATGTTGCCCGAGGTGTTAGGTCTTCCTTATTTTATTTTCTGAATTCTCTCTAGGGGCGCAACCTCAAGGACTTCTCTCCTCGTATAAGCCACAGTTAAGAGCCACCTGCTGCACTGTGTTCAAAATGTTCTTGCTCACTATGGTACCATACTCACCAGGTCTGTGCTCACTCCTTCATTCCCACAGGCACAGCCCAGGATCACTTATGGTCAACACCTTGGTCTGGTTTCTGGAAACAGAATGGGGTCCTTCAATCTTCCCCCACTCAGCTGTCCACTGTTCATTAGATAAAAGTTTGCGAGGTGAAAATTTCTGAGGCTATGAGATGAAAGTTGTGAAGTAGAATCTCTTGATGCTGTGAGTGAGATGAAAGCTGAAGTGAAATTTTTTGAATTCTATTCTGCTTCCCTACAGAGTTGCCCTCAGGGCCTGCTGTTTATTAATTCATTAGAGTGACCCTGGAGGTATCTATACTTCACTTAGACCAAACCTTAGCCCTTGGAGTCCTCTCAAGTTATTTTAGGAGGACACCTGCTTTACCCCTTTATTTTTACCAATCTATATTAATTTCATGGTGATTTTCTGTCTGTTTATGGAGGGAATCTGCAGAGCCTAGAAATTTCTGACCTACTCTTCCATCATCCCAGAATGCCCCCACTTTCAATATTCCTCAACTTTCACAGCAGGGATGGTTTTCCTTTCATTGACTTATATTTCTCCGATAGATATTTTTATCCACTGATTCTCTTGTCCAGTTATTCTTAAGTAATATATGACATACTGATGCCCACCATGTATTCCATTTCTTATAGTCATACAGTATATCACTCGAAGAATATTGATGCTAGTGTTAGTAAAGTACCATCTAGTTTCTCAAATACTACATAACCTATTTGCCTCTTGTTCAATTTTAGTACTAAACATACATGCTGTGTGCCCAAAATGTATGTACTGATGTGCCAGCTCTTTGAATCCTATATAATATAAGGGTAGTAGATTTGAATATTGGGCATTTTTCATCCACTTTGTTTTCCTTCTGTAGATAAATTGGCTAAATCCTTGGTCAAAAGATTTTATTGAGGAATCCCTGCAGTCTTCGAGGATGAGATACAACCAACAGAATACCATCTGTAAATAAGATAACATATTGAATTAAGTGTGCCATCTCCCAGTATGTCTTTCCAACAAAGTCTAATTTTATCTCCTGCTGATTATACAGGTCTAATTAAAATTACATAAAAACCCTTTTTCTATCCCATTTTAATTTGTAACCCACTAATTTTATATTTAACAAAATTATACTTGCATGGAATTATTGTTAATCAAACCAAATTGTGCTATACAAAAAAACATGTTTAGAAAGAATGATGGCTTTTAGAGGCGGAGCCAAGATGACAAAGTAAAAGCAGTGACTTGCTTGAGTTCTCCCCCAAACCCCTCCAAATACCTATAAAAATGGCTCCAAATAAATTCTAAAGCAACAGAACCCAGAAAAAGACAGAGTGAAACAAATTTCCAGCCCAAGACAACCTGGAAGCTCAGTAAGAAAAATCTGTTGCGCTGGGCTGGGGGAGAAGCACAGTTTAGCGTGGGCCACTCAGGCAGCACAGGCAAAGAATGGGCCTCAACAAACCTGGAGCCATCTTCAGGGTACTGAATCAAGCAAAGCTGTGGCAGTTTCCAGACTTCTTAATCCATAAACACCAAAGACAACCTAGAAGGTCAGTAGGAAAGGTGTGTCTGACCTTGAGAGAGGAGCTTGGTTGGGCCCCAGTCCAGGTGCAACTCTGAGGTGATGGCTGCTTCTGGAGCTTTTGGTTCACAGAAGGAGGGGGGGATCCAGCAGCTGATCAGAGGGGGATTGCAGGGACTTCTTTGCTGGTGCTGAGGCAGGATTCTCTTGCTTTGCCCATGCTGGATCTGGGTCGCAGTTCTGGGTGGAGGTCCTGGGGTGAGGAGGATCACTGGCTTGGTGGAGATTGTGGTGGCAGTGGAGAAGGAATCCCCCTCAGAATTCCAAAGCAGAAAAGAGTGCTTCTGGTCACTCATAGACCAGAAGACAGGCCAGGAAAGGAATAAACACCTCACCTGAGAAGAACACTTCCACCTTGGAAGAACTGAAAATTTACAGGTCACTAGAAATATCTCTGAAAACAGCTGCACAAAACCCCTAAAGTTTGGGACAGTACATCCTCTAAACTGGAAGCAGACCCCTACCTTAACAAAGAGTTTGAAAGTCAAATAATTGACTGGGATCATGAGCAAACAGAAGAAAGAAACCCAGACTATAGAATCTTATTTTGGTGACAAAGATCAAAACTTGCCACCAGAACAAGACAACAAAGTCAAAGCTCCTACATTCAAAGCCTCCAAGAAAAATATGAATCAGTCCCAGGCCATGGAAGAGCTCCAAAAGGATTTTGAGAAGCAATTAAGAGAGGTAGAAGAAAAAACTGGGAAGAGAAATGAGAGTGATGCAATTAAATCATGAAAAACAAGTCAATAGCTTGCTAAAGGAGACCCAAAAAAATTCTGGAGAAAACAACACCTTAAGAATAGCCTAATCCAAATGACAAAAAAGTCAAAGAGGAAAAGAATGCCTTAAAAAGCAGAATTGGCCAAATGCAAAAGGAAGTCCAAAAGCTCACTGAAAAAAATACTTCCTTAAAAATTAGAATGGAGCAAATGGAAGCTAATGACTTTATGAGAAATCAAGAAATTGTGAAACAAAAGCAAAAGAATGAAAAAAATAGAAGACAATGTGAAATATCTCATTGGAAAAACAACTGACCTGGAAAATACAGTCAGGAGAGAGAATTTAAAAATTAGTGGACTACCTGAAGGCCATGATCAAAAAAAGAGCCTTGATATCATCTTTCAAGGAATTATGAAGGAAAACTACCCTAATATTCTAGGACCAGAGGGTAAAATAGAAATGGAAAGAATCCACTGATCACCTCCTGAAAGATATCCCCAAAGAAAAATCCCTAGAAATATTATAGCCAAATTCCAGAGTTCCCAGGTCAAGGAGAAAATATTGCAAGCAGCCAGAAAGAAATAATTCAAGTATTGTGGAAACACAATCAGGATAACACAAGGTTTAGCGGCTTCTACATTAAGGGATTGGAGGGTTTGGAATATGATATTCTGGAGGCAAAGGAGACAGGATTACAACAGAGAATCATCTACCCAGCAAAACTCAGCATAATCCTTCTGGGGGAAAGTGGACATTCAGTGAAATAGAGGACTTTCAAACATTCTTGATAAAAAGGCCAGAGCTTAATAGAAAATTTGAGTTTCAAATACAAGACTCAAGAGAAGCATGAAAAGGTAAACAGGAGAGAGAAATCATAAGGGACTTATTAAGGTTGAACTGTTTACATTCCTACATGGAAAAATGATAATTAGGTAACTCTTGAGACCTTTGTCGGTATTAGGGTAGTTGGAGGGAAAAAATGTATGTATGGATAGATAGATAGATAGAAATTTAGAGGGCACAGGGTGAATTGAAGATGAAGGGGTGATATTAAAAAATAAAATTATGGGTGAGAGAGAATTATACTGAGATAAAGAAAAAGGGAGTGGTAGAATGGGATAATTTATCTCACATAAAACAGATGAGAAAAGGCTTTTACAGTGGAGGGGAAGTGGTAGAAGGTGAGAGGGAATGAGTGAATCTTATTCTCATAGGATTTGGCTTAAGGATGGAATAACATACAAACTAAATTGGGTATAGAAATATATCTTACCCTACAGGAAAATAGGGGGAAATGGAATAAGAGAGCAGGGGGATGATAGAAGGGACAGCAGATTGGGGGAGAGGTTAATTAGAAGCAAACACTTCTGAGGAGTGACAGGGTCAAAAGAGAGAATAGAATAAACAGGGATAGGATGAAGGGAAATATAGTTAATTTTCCACAACATAATTACTATGGAAGTGTTTTGCATGACTACACATATATAACTTCTATTGAGTTGCTTGCCATCTCAATGAGGGTGGATGGGGAGGGAGGAAGGGAGAGAATTTGGCACCCAAAACTTTAAAAACAAATGTTAAAATTGTTTCTGCATGCAACTTGGAAATAAGATATGTAGGCAATGAGGTATAGAAATCTATCATGCCCTACAGGAAAATAGAAAGGGAAGGGGATAAGAGAAGGGAGGGGTGATAGAAGGGAGGGTAGATTAGGGAATGGAGTATTCAGAATGCATGCTATGTTGGGGTGGGGGGAGGGGCAAGATGGGGAGAAAATTTGGAACTCAATATCTTGTGGAAATGAATGTTGAAAACTAAAAATAAATAAATTAATTAATTAAAAAAGAATTATGGCTTTTGCCAAATCTTCATCTCAGTTGAAAACATAGTAGCTCAAATATCCCCTTGTTCTCTGAACAAGAAGAACTTCTTTGTACAAGAAAATCCATGATGCGCCACGTATGTAAGTTGTTTTTGTCATGAGGAAAAAAATTATCAAATTCAGACAGCTTTCCTATTTGGCAGTTAAAGTTTATCACATCCTCTACTACTCTGATGAACTAGCAGTAGGTTCATAGGTGCCCATAGTAGCCACCCCAGGCTATAAGAGTACAGCAGGATATTTTTTGATAGTGGTAAATAGTGCAGTAGGTATGCTAGGATGGTATCCTAGGTGTTTCCAACTAAGTTTAGAAATGAGTTTTATTTATTTATTATTATCATTATTATTATTATTATTTTGCTTAGGCAGTTGGGGTTAAGTGACTTGCCCAGGGTCACACAGCTAGTAAGTGTCAAGTATTTGGTCTGAGGTTGGATTTGAACTCAGGTCCTCCTGACTTCAGGGCCGGTGCTGTATCCATTGCGCCACCTAGCTGCCCCAAGAGATGAGTTTTAAAGTGTGGAGGATAAGGAGTTAATTTTTTGTTTGACTGGCTATATGAAGGCAGAATGATTAATTTTTTACATGATTGTATGGAAGCAGAGTACTAACCATTGTCTTAGTAATTAGTGTTGTGACCTAGAAAGACTGTTTATGCATGTTTAGGTGCTATCCCAGGTTAGTTGAGGTTGCTTATTCATAACTTTAGGTGTGTACCCCTAAAGTTAATCATGTTAGCAGTGATTGCATCTTCAGTTGTATACCTGTAAGGAGTGTAGGTTCCATGGTATGGAAGAATTAGATTTCCTATGTTGAATACTAGAAATGGTTTTATCTTTCTCTCAGTTCTAGTCCTGATCTCCATGACTACTATTAGAATTTTAGAAGTTGTAATAAGAAAGTCAATCAGAAAACAAGCATTTTAAATTTTTACTATGGGCTCCATAGTGTTGGATTTATGTACTTATAAGCCTTCAGAAATCATGGGGACAAGCCAGTGGCCAGGGTTGGTAGGGAGAGGAAAATCAAATCCCAAATCAGAATGAGAAGGTGTGAGTGGGCTTGTGATACCATGCTGGCTAGATAGAAGTAAGTGAAGTGAAACCTTGTGATCTCCAAACCTATTCCCTTAGTAACAAATTCAAGAAGCAATCAATTTCAAACTAAATGATAAAATAATTCCATTAATCACTTTTCCTTCCTGCCCAATGGAATTTCATGGGTGTCCTCTTTCCCACCCCAAACTGTAATGTTTTCCAGTACTTCACAAATATACTGTTTTAAATAATTTTATTGCTATTTTTACATCATAAAAATTTCTCCCAGACTCCCTTCCTCCCAGAGACCCACCTCATGTAACAGATGTTTTATTTTTAAAGAAAAAGAAGAGGAAAAATTGGCAAAGTCATACAACATATTAGAAAAGTCTGAAAATATGTGGAAGGTACCACATCCATGAATGTCCCATTTCTGCAAAATTTGGATTGATTATATTATATAGAAATGATATCAGTTTTTGGAGGGTTACTTGTAACCTGCAATAAAGATATAATCTTAATTTGTGTCTTTGCTGATTGCCTAGGATTTTCTAAGTAAACCATCATGGAATAAATAAATAGGGAGAGTTTTATCTCCTCTTCATCTATCTTTATGACTTTAACTTCTTCTTATTGCTGCTGCTAAAATTTCTAGAACTTTATCAAATAATAGTATGTATGAAGAGCAAGAATCTTTAGTTTACTTCTTATATTTATTGAGAAGGCTACTCATTTATTCATTGCAGATGATATTTGCTTTTGACTTCAAATAGATTTTGCCTGATTTAAAAAGTTCCATAAATGTCTCTACTTTGCAAGGTATTTTTTCTTTAATGAATATTTTAGTTTTTCAATAGATATCTCATTATATATCTATATCTATGTCTACAACTATGTCTCAGAAACCATGCTGGCATTTACCAAAACTTCATAGTATCACAATAGATAACCATATGATTGTTCTGTTACAGTAATTGCTATCTTAATGGTGAGACATTCTTTCATCCTTGGTATAAATCTGATGTGGTCATAATGAATGATTTTTTGATGAATTATAGCTTTTTAAAGGAGAATTTGTGAAAAAAAATTTTGAATCATTATTCATGAATGGTATTGCTCTAGAGTTCTTCTTTTTCACTGTATCACTTCCTGGTTTAGGTACTAGGGCTACATTTGCCCAATGAAAGAAGTCTTGGTAGAGTACTTTCTTTCAATATTTTTTAAAGTGATTTGTGTAGTATTAGTACTAAATTTTTCTTTAAATATTCATTAGAATTCTCCTTTGAAAATATGAGTATCAAGAGGCTTTTGTTGTTGTTGTTAGTTTTGTTTTTCCCTTAGATATTTTCTTTGCAGTTAAGATTAGGTAGTTTATGATCTCTATTTGGTCTTATGTTATTTTAAGTATTTTATGTTTTTGAAGGTATTCCTCTAATTGCTTTTTTTTGTTCTCACTTTTGTTAGAATATAGCTGTTGAAGTAAGTTCTGATAATTCTTTTTTAATTCCTTAATTTTTATCATTATTATTATGCCTTGTATAATCACACAAAACTACTATTTTTATTTGAATTTGTGCCCTCATCTTTTAATCATATTGGCTAAATTTTTAAAAATCTTTTTTAGTCTTTTCAAAACTCAAGCATTTAGTTTCATCATTTCTATAGTTTTTTCAGTTTCCAGTTTATCCATTTCTTCTCAAATTTTCATTATCTCCTCTTTTGTGCTTATCAAAATAAGGTTATTTATTGCCTTTCTAGTTTTTAAAATCAATATTTAGAACATTAATATTCTCCTTTTCTATTTTGTTGATGTTTATTTTTGGTGATATGCTTTTTTGCTCTGAGAGATTGCGTAACTGCTACCCAGAAATTTTGGTGTGTTATTTCATCATTATATTTTTTTCACATCACTTTTAATTGTTTTTGTGCTTTGTTATTTGGCCCTATAATTTTTTAGGATTTTATTATTAAACCTCCTTTTGGGTCTGTTTCTTTGGTTTGTGCTCCCTGCACTGATTACTATTTCTACTGTGTTATGGTCTGTGAGGATGCAGTCACTATTTCTGCATTTTTTACATTTATTTGGGAAATTTCTGTACTTTAATGCATGTTAGAGTATTATAAATGTTCCAGATGGTGCTGAGAAATATATATATTCTCTCCTTTAATACTCTGCATCATGTTTCTCTTCTTTCTCCACAATTTTCCTACTACCTTCTCACCCTACAAGATGCTTTTGTCATTACACTCCTGCAGCCTTTTTGCTCTGAATGATTTCTCCACTCCTACAGTCATCTCATGCTGGAATACTACAACAACAACTACTACTAAGTGATAATAATAATATAGTGCCTACTCTGTGCCAGACACTGAGCTAAATATTTTCCAAATATCTCATTGGAACCTCACAACCCCTATAGATGATAGGAGAAGGGGGAAAAGTATTTATTAAACATCTACTATGTTCCAGGAAATGTGCTAAGATCTTTACAAATATTATCTCATTTGATCCTCACAACAACTCTTGGAGGTAGGTACTGTCATTAACCTTATATAGAGTTGAGGAAAATGAAAAACAAAAACAAAAACAGAGATTACATGAGTTGTCAAGGTTATACAACTAGTGAGTGTCTGAGGTCATATTTGAACTCAGGTCTTCCTGACTCTAGGGCCAGCACTAAGATCCCTCTGCCCCTATGGCCCCTGCTTTTGATTGGTCAGTTCATGCTGGAGACTTGATTTTAAGATAGAGCATAAGCCAGCCATGTTTATTCTGTCATTCCTCTCTATTCCTGACTTTGGAGAGTTCTCTTTTCAATATGTTCCCATACAAGTATCTTTCCTTCTCTTAACTCCCTTGGTTTTCAGCTTACTTTTGATATATTACTTTCTACTATTAGAATTTAAGTTCTTTGAGGGCAGGGTCTGTTTTATTTTGTGCTTCTATTTGTATACTATGTGCCTAGCACAGTGCCTAACACATAATAAGTATGTAATAAATTCTTGTTGACTTGTTAGTGAATTCATTAGCAGCACCATTTAGAAGATACCATAAGTATTTTAAATCTGGTTTCTCCTGAATTTTGTTCATTATTTTCCCATTTGTTTATATTTCTGTTAGATTTGCCCCAAACTGAGACTGAAGAATTCCTGCTATTATTGCAATACTTTGTCTTGTAATTAAATTATTTTTTCCTTATGAATTTAAGTGCTAAGGTATATGCAGCATATACAGTAAACTGTCCCCAGAAGCTCTGATTCCCTTTCTTCAGAGTTAGAATGCTTTGCTTAGAGGCACAAAACTGTGTCATAGGCAGTGGTCTCCCTAAGCACCAAATCCCTCATGATTATACCCATTTAATGTCACTATCTCCTATTTCAAAATTTCTCCCCCATGTGAGTTTTCTTACCTCTTACCTCTGAAGTCAGAGCTCCTTCTTTTCTCTTATTTTATTACCTTTCTTTGCCCATTCTCACATAGACCCTCTTCTTCCTGAGATGTTACAGAAGTTATTTTCTCTTCATTGTTTCCCATTGACTTGATTAGTGTATGGCACATATTTCCTTCTGTCTTTGCCTTTCCCTCTCCCTTCCTATGCATCCTCCCATTATTTAATTGAATCCCACAAAAACCATCAATTTACCTATAGGTCAAGTGCTGAGACGTTTAATCCATGATGTTTCAGACTTGTTCCTCTTTCATCACTTCTTATCATGTTCAACTTTTGCCCTTTTTTCCTTGTATACTTTTAGAAAGAAATCTCTCAATAGTCCCTTTGTTCTTATTTAGTTGTTGATATTGATATTATGTGTATCCCTATAGATTTCTTTCTCCAGTCTTCCCTGCTCCTCCCCAAACCCCACAATTTACTTTGTTGCTTGTGACTTCCTTGGTTGAGATATTTCTTTACCTTTTGTATTTCTAGACTGTTTGAAAAGTAAGTTCTTCCCAGATCAGGTTTTGTTTTGTATTTTTTTTTCTTTTCAGAGATGCTTAAAATATTTCTCTTTTACTGAATATTTGTCCTTCCATTAATGATTAGGTTCATGTTTGTAGGTCATGCTACTGTGGACCATATCTTAAGTTCCTTTGATCTTCAGAACACATTATTTAACTTCATTCTGTAGTTTCTGGTGAGTGGGGTAAAGAATAATCCTATGGCATTTGCATTTGGATTTCCTTTTCTTTATATTTGAAAATATTTCTCCTGGTTGCTTTCAGAATTTTTTGTTTACCATTTATATTGTCAGATTTAACCATCATATGCCTAGGAATTTGAAGCTCAGATATTCCCCCTACATCCATTTGTGATTTGTGGATTTTTTAGATTGGTACTTTGTTTTCTATGTTCAGGAGTTCTGTGGAATTTTCCTGTTATTTCTTGCATTATGGTATTCAAACTATTTGATTTTTCATATTTTTCTTGGATGCCTATGACTAAGGGTGTGCTGAAGCAATTAAAATTTCAGCATGATGATTAACACCTTGTATATTGCCATACTAGGGCTTATTGTTTTCTAAGTTACCTAAACTTTTAAAAGAAGTATTAGTAATTCATATTATAAAATTGTTTTGCACTTGTAAAGATCAATGTTTCACTTGAATAGAGATAATGTTTGTTCAATATTATTGCTTTTTGCTTCTCTTCTTCCAGATTGTCCTTCACTTCTATGTATTTATATTTCCAATAAATTCTTTCTTTTGTTTCTTTGGAGAGACTCACCCCAGTGGATTCCCCCCCCCAATTTTACAAACTATTTCTTTTGTGCAGGACATGGATTCTGTTTTCAACAATTCTTATTTTTCTCTTGAACTATATTGGAAGATCTTTCTGTTGTTCCATGCCTTCTTTAGAAACCTATCTCTCATTAGGTATTGATTCATTTTTTTCTTTATTATGTGCTTATTCAATGGTGTTTGGATTTGTTTAGATACCTTAAGCTTCCCTTTTGATTCATCTGCTTTTGCTCAACATTTTAAAATTAGTTTTCTGTATTCTGAGATCTTTGTTAATACTCCCTACCTTTTGATGGCTGATCCCCAAATGGGCTGGACCTTAATGTTGTTTTAACCTCCTCCAACAATGAGAAATTTATTTTTACTGGCCTCAGTCCCTGCTCCAAGTGATTTCTAGATGGTTCCAATGGATGCCAGGACCTTTTCCTTCAGGCCTGGTGGAACCCCAAACTCATGTTGGTACCTTGCCCCAATTCCCTTTCTTCTTTATTTCTCTAATTACTGGTAATATGCAGTGTTTACATGGCCACCACAGTCAGAAAGTGCTTCCACTTTCCTCCATCTACTCTGCACAGGAGGGTATAATGGGGGCACAGAGTTGAGTTCCTTTGCTTGTTGCCACAGAATAAGTAAGGTAAGGACAGGGATGGATGGGGGTGTTGGCAAAAACAAGAGCACCAACAAGGGTTTGCTGACTGGATTCCAGAGCACAAGCCTATCTATCCTGTTGTGCAGCCCTGCCAGAGCATGAGGGCTACTGGGAGAGAGGATGAGTAAGTACTTTGAGGATTAAGGATTAGACTTCTATGAAGTCATCAGGTTTTTACTTCCTTAGGGTTCTTTGTGTCTTATACTGTGATGAGAACTACAGTTAATTTATCTTACTCATAATTATTTTGGAGAGTTTTTAAAGGTTGTTAGGATTAGTGAAAATGTCTAGGACTCCATTTTGTTAGTCATGTGATCTGGAGCTCATAAATATACTTTTATAAGATTTCTAAACTGCCAGTATTACTTAAATCATAAAAACCGCTGATATGCTGATATACAGACATTTAAATAGATTCATACATTTGTCCACATACGGATATATAGAACAAATACCCAAAAAAATGAAAATCATAATTTGTCTGAGGGAATGTGTCAAGTTTCTGATACAGATATAAATCAAGTTTGTATCTCTGTATCATGGATTTAGCCATCTTTCCTGATTCTATAAAAGTTTCTCATCACTTGTGAAATAGAATTCACACCACACTAGGAAAAATTCCTTTCTTAAGTCACTTTATTCCATAATTTACCTTTCATATTTTTTCCCTGGTTCTAAAATGAGCACTCCAAATAAGTTTTCCCAGATTAAGGGGAAAACAAGTGTCTTATAAGATTTCTGTTATATACAAGGACTTTCACCTCTTTAGTTAGCTACTGCGATTTTGTAGCCCAAAGTATAGAGATATACTAATCTTGGGAACAACCACACTGCCACTTCCAAAGACTAGTTCTTTTCTGCTCCATATGATCCTTCAATTTCTGATTATCAAATTAATTTACCCTGACAATCATAATCAGTAGATGTTGAATTAAGTATCATTGATTTCATTCTACTCATAGTTTATCCTCTCTAAAATCTGAAATCACTTCTATCTTACATACACTGGCAAACTTTTACTGCTTCTGCTCTCTACTCCTCTGGAATTTGATCTTAAGGATACAAACCTTTGCAGGCAATCACCAAAGATCCTTCCAATCAGATCCCAGTTCCTTAAGGAGACCTCCCTTATCCTTATACTCTATGGTATATTCCAAGAATTTGCATGACCAGAAAGTGAAAGTGGGAGTCCACATTTTCTTCAGTTCAAAGCTTCTAGTGACTTAATACCTGAAAAACAATGCAAGCACAGGGCTACCAACTTGCAATAAGATGTTCTTACCACTTCCTAAACTTGTGACTTGCAGAACAGAAACAGTTACTGAATGTCTATGCATGTTCTAAAGTCTCTCTAAGGCACTTCTATTACACACTATCATGACTGTTCCAGAAGCAGACTCCCTAGCTTTTTCCACATGGAAAATAATATCAGTCAAACATGTACAGGCTCATAAGGGCTGGGCTTAATTGGTCAATCCCCCATTACAATAATATTTTTTCTCCTGAGCATATATAATTAATTGTTAGTATTTATACTCATTTTAGGCTAAGGTAATCTCCCATGTTGGGATATCTTAAACTTATGCTCATCATAACCACTTCCAGCCCCCTCTATGAGTTAGTACCTTTTCAAGCCATCAGTGCCTGCTTTCACTTCACTTTGCTTCCATCTCAATCTCACTTAGATCCAAATTGCCCTCTACTCTTGAATCCCTATCCTTCTTGTCCTATTGTCCATTTGTTGTTAAATCTGAACCCAAGATTTCTCCAAACATCTGCCTTCATTATTTATATTCACATGCCAATGAATGGAATTATAGGAAGTAACAAAACTGAAGGACTGTATATACATCAAATTTATGTTAACCAAAGCCAGTTCCTTCACATGTGCTCATGATTCTGTCATCTCCTTTCAACTTTGTCAATATAGAAGACCTTTGTGGATCAGAATTAATTTAAGAGTGGAATTTTTAGTACATCAAATCAATAGCTTATAAATCAACAATTTCTTTCTTTTTAGCAGAATTAATTTCCCAATAGTTTGTTAGATCACTTTAGATACCTATGCAAGATCCCAAAGAAGCAACTAGGTGGCACAGTGGATACAACACTGGACCTGGAGTCAGGAAGACTAGTTCTAATGCAGCTTCCCACACTTACTAGCTTTGTAAACCTGGGTGAGTAACTTAAGCTCTAGTTGCCTTACTTTTGTCAACTGAAAAATGAGGATCAAAGCACCTACCTCACAAATTTGTTGTGAGGATCAAAGGAGATGATACTTGTGAAAACACTTAACATGATGTCTGATGCATAGTAGGTGGTTAATAAAGGCTTGTTCCATTTTTTCTCTTCCCAAAGGGAATGGGACTCAGGGCAGGTAATGTATGATGGCGGAGAAACAGAAAATATCCATAGTACATAGAACTGCTTAAAGTAGATTAAGGAAATCAAAAGAAACACAGTGCCAAATCTATACCTGTTGGGGGGTGGGGTGAGGCATTGGGAAGAAATATTGGGAAAAAAGAGAAAACATTAATGAGGTATGAAAGGGTAACAAAGAACAACTTTACAATTGGGTTAAAGACCATTCCTCATCTTCAGCTTTCATATTTGAAAGAAAAGTAGCTGAATTCATCATTCCTGTTAAGCAGGGAGATCTTGCTCCCTGTATGTGAGTGGAAAACTCAAAGACAATTGCATCTAGTGTGATATTTTGAAATATTATTAATACCTTATATGTTCTACTCTTGCAAATTCTAATACCTTCATGTCTGCACATGTTTTCAATTCAACAAACACTTATTACAAACTTATTATAAGCAAGATACTGTTTTGTGCTAGGGGAGATAGAAATTTTAGAGAAGACAACATCTTTACCTTTAGAAAATGCTTGCGGGTATTGAGAAGTTAAATTATTTGTTCAAGGTCATTCAGCTAGTGTGTGTCTTGTAGAAAACTGCATTTGAATCCTGGACTGCTGATTCTATGGTCGATTCTCTATCTATTACTTCAGTTGTCTTTCATTACATAAGACAGAGTTGATTTGATCACTTGATTGATCATTCTAGAACTGAAGGTTGCAAGGGTGGAAAGGGTATTCTAGGTGGCTAGACTGTCAACCCCCATGTTTTTGGAAGAGGATTTAGAGGATGGGAAGAAGTGAAGTGAATCATGGCCAATCTTTCATGAAATCATGCTCCCCATGAGGCAGTCACTAATCAGAAGAGAGCAAGGGTTAGAGTGAAGAGTACTGGAAGAGAAGATTGTATACTTTGATGAAGATTTTGTGGATAGGTGTCTTGGGAATGGGTATTTAGCAGGAATAGATAATATTGTAACTGAGTGAAAGAGTGGTGGCTGCTCCAAAAGCCTAATCCTTATGAAAATGCCTAGTGTGCATTACTCATTCAATTGCCACTTGGAATTTAGAGATATGTGGACATTCTATAATTGGGTCTGTTCTTCACATGGTGAAGAGGAGCCTTTCAGAATTGTTGGCTCAGTGGATTGACTCTGGGCCTGTATCAGGGAGACTCATCTTCATGAGTTCAAATCTGTCCTCAGACACTTACTAGCTATGTGACCCTAGGCAAGTCACTTAACCCTGTTTGCCTCAGTTTCTTCATCTATAAAATGGACTGGAGAAGGAAATGTCAAACCACTTCAACATCTTTGCCAAGAAAACCTCAAATGAAGTCACAAAGAATTGGACATGACTGAAAAATTATGGAACAACAACAAAAAATTGGAACTTGGATACATTTAATAGTCATTAATCAAACATCTTTGCTTGTCTTTTTCTCATGCTGGGTATTATTGGAAAAGGTGGGGAAGGAACCCCAGGAACTTCTCTTAATTGGAGGCAGCTTGAAGCTATGAGCTATAGCCCTACAATTACTTTGATCAGTAGTTTAATCTTCCTGCTTTTAAGTGGACTATTGGAAGTGGTTATGACTTCATGAATGTCAAAAGGTTATGGAAAGGCAAGCCACCAGAAGTCTGAGAACCACAGTGCAGGCTGGATTTTTCACCCAGCTGGCCAGCCTATCAGTGAGGCACTAAGGAATGATTTTTAGGACTCAGCACATATGGAAGGCCCTTAGGAATGACAGAGGCTCCCCTGTAAGGCTGAGACAATGACTCATCCATCAGCTATTCTGAATTTGGGACTGAACTTAATGGGACCACTTCTTTAGAGAAACTATTTCAGTTTGATCCTGCTTTCCCCAGAGACCAAGGTGATAAGGGGAAAGTGTGCACCTAGGTGTTGGAGGGAAGAAATATTTGCTCTTCTGTTCCTGATATATCTTTATAAAAATATCCTTTTAGACACTCTAATTGACTTTAACTGGTTAAAATGAACTGGGAAACCAATCATTTACTGTTAATAGTGGAGGAAATATCTTGGCATAGGGGCTGAAGAAAATGGCATTAGAGAAAGACACCCTAATGCTCTTCAGAACCTTGATGGAATATAGCCAGCCTTGTTCTGGGGGAGTAAGTCTAGAGGATCACTACTTTAAAGTATCAGTATTTTAAACTTTTCAAAGTGCTTTCCTATTTATTATCTCATACCATGTTCACCATAATTCTGTGAAATGTCTAGGCTTCTAATTGCAGAAAACCAAAGCACAGAGAACTTAAGTTAATTCAAACATTAACTAAAGTCAGACTACTTCTTATTAGTAGATGTTACACTAGAATCCATGTCTCCTGATCCTTAGTCTCTTATTCTTGCCACCAGGTTATGAGGCCTTAGGGTTGAAAGGTAGGGCCCGCAGTACAGGTAATTATTTTAAGGTGATCAAAATTTGAAAAAAGATCAGGAGATGTTCGTATTTCTGACCTTTCTTTAAGCAGTGTATCAGAAAGTAAGATCCTCAGAGTCGGAATATGTTCTGGAATGAAGATTTAGCTCCAGAAATCCTTAAAAGAGAAAAGGAGTCTTAGGGACTGGCAGTTTGTATTTTTTAAGACTGTCATTTCCAAAGGAATTGTTCTTTTTAGGACATAGTATACTGCAGAGAAGAAAGGAAGGAGGTTTAAGGTTGAAAGACCGGATTCTCTGATCTGAGGGCAATCTTGAAAGGCCAGGATTGTTGGATCAAAGAATTTAAAGATAGAAGGCACCTTGTTTATTCAACACTTCTAACCTTCTTATTTTCCAAATGAGGAAACAAAGGCCCAAAGAGGGAACATGAATTGCTTCACCAGTGACACAAATGGAGCTAGGGAATGAATGTTCTTTCAAGGCTACACAAATCTCAGGATCTTTTTTGCTCTTCCTATTTCTTTTCTTTTTTATCACACCACTTCTTTGGGGAATAGTTCCAGGCCTATTTGTGATATTAGATTATTTTGTTAATGTTGCTAATGGGGGGATGATATTGCTATGCTCAAACTTGCAGCTGTTTGTCCATGTTCTATTTTAAATTAACAACAAAGCAAGAACAATAAAGACATGCTGGAGTTTTCAGGCAGTAATGTTTCATTTCTACCATTGTGTTATTATTAGTCTTCATTAAGGATTAGGTAAAAGATGAGTTCATTTTAAAGTTAAGACAAAGTTATATTCTAATGTGAAATGATTGAAAACAGTCTAATTTTCCCTACCTTTAGATGTAGTGAATGAATTATGCCTAAAGAGAAAGGAGAAAGATCCTAATTACCTTCTAATTTACCCTATGCATGGGGTCCACTGCAAGGTATGGGTAAGTTAGTGCTTGTTCTCTCTTTTCAAGTTACATGGTATTTATTTAGCTGCAAATGTTGTATTTCTCTCAGTATAATATAAGCTTTTTGAGGACTTCAACTGTTTCATTTTTGTCCTTGTATTCCCAGTGTCTCATACAATACCTTGTGGATAATAGGTGTTAAAAAATGCTTGTTGAATTTAGTTAAATTGAATTTTGGGGAAAAGTGTTGTCTATATATGAACAGTCATTCTGTTATTTGCATTTGTTGTATTGGAAGTATGGTATTGACTATGGTTAGAGATTTACAGTAATATCTTTGAAACAATTTAAGACATTCTTTCTGGAATTATATTAATCTTCTACATGCAGAGAATTTTATCTTCTGTAACCATTCCCTAGAAACCACCTTTAATATAGCAAAGTCAAGAAATGGACAAAGTAGACAAATTAGACAAAGAGAGGTCATCTGGGGTCTAAGCCTGATTATGCTAAGGCAAGTCACTTAAACTCTCTGGATCTCAACCATCAAATGCAGATAATGTCCTTGCACACTCACCTCAGAGGGCTTTGGGTAAATCCCAAACAAGCTTCACTTATGATTGATGAATATGGAGAAGACATTATGAGGGAGAAGGAAAAGGTGGAATGATGGGATGGGAGAAACAAAGGAGGAAGAGAATGAATTTCTATAGGAAATATTGTAGCAGTTTCATCAGGCTACCAAGAGGTAAAGGGCAATAGGACAGTGAGAACATTTTATGGGCACTTTTTTTTTGACACGATAGTAAGAATGGAGCTTTGTGAATATGGATTAATTAAGGCCAGTTATTCCATCTCTCTCTTTTTTCTTTTTTTTTTAAGGCAATTGGGGTTAAGTGACTTGCCCAGGGTCACACAGCTAGTGTCAAGTGTTTGATCTGAGGCTGGATTTGAACTCAGGTCTTCCTGCCTTCAGTTCTGGTGCTCTATCCACTGCACCACCTAGCTGCCCCTATTCCAGAACCCTGGTTCTGGAGTCAGAAAGACCTGAGTTCAAATCCTATATCAGCTACTGGAAAAATTGCTAGATCTGTCTGCCTTAATCTCCACAATTATAAAATAGAGATCATAATAGCATTTACTTCCAAGGGTTGTTGTAAAGATTAAATGAAATTAGGTTTATAAATCTCTTACCCAGTACCTGGAACATAGTAGGTGCTTAATAGATGCTTGTTCCCTTTTATCATCCAGAAGGATTGTGAATGTCAACAGTCATCTGCAAGTGAAAACTTTGAAGGAGATATGAAGTAGATAAATACTAAAATTTTGGGCAGGATGAAGGCAGAGAGGAAAGAAAAATAGGGAGGAGAAAGAGAATAAGGAACTGGAATATACTTCATTTATCATTTTTGACATTAGTGAGGGCTCCAGGAATTGAGGCCCACAAAAGACAAGGATATGATAAGAAAGTTTGTGTAGCCTCTGTGAAGGGACAGGGAAGTAGGGAGATCTTTTCAAAGAAAGATTTGCTTTGACACATCCATTCTAAATTAAATGACTAAGTTCTACTTTGTAAAGAACGAGAGTAACTGCATAAGAAGAGGATGTGTGGTGAGGATCATGATTATTAATTCAATTGGGATAAATCTAAGAAATGTGTTTGCAATAATTCAAATGTGAAAGCAAGGGGTTTTATGATGGGCTTCATATCAGCAATAAAATGGAATTTTACATACTCTCCAAATTAGGAGAGTTCAGAGGTCATGTAATTCAGTTTATATCGACTATTCAGTCTTATATTGAATATCATATTTAATATTCTACCAAGAAAAAAGAATATGACAAGTACTTTGTTATTTAATAGAGCAAAACTTTGAGTATTGTTTTCAGGAATGGAACATTAAATATAGGGGATATGACCTGGTCAAAAAGATACTGCAGGGGCAACTAAATGGATAAAGCACTGGCCCTGAAGTCAGAATGACCTGAGTTCAAATACGGGCTCAGACACTTAACACTCACTAGCTGTGTGACCCTGGGCAAGTCACTTAACCCCGATTGCCTCAGGGAGCAGGGGGAGACAAAAAAAAAGATACTGCAATGTATGAACTTTAATTGTTGAAGAATCCCACGGTCTTTTAGTTTGGATATTCCACTGCCAGTGAAGACTATCACCATTTCCCAGGCAGATTGAGATATTGTGGTAGAAAATAATTTTAAACCTAATGATAAAATCTCATAGGAATAAGCAATTTTGCATTTAAATAGTCTGATCCTTAGAAAAGCAGGTCCAAATGTTTGTGTGTAATCTGCTAGAGCATGTGTTTCCACTCATACAACCTTCAAAAACTCACAGGCATTTTCATAAAATGAGACATGAATGGAAGCATATAGTATTAGGCCCAATAAAGATAGCTAAGAATTGTCATGACAGAGAATTAGAAATACCTGGCTTTAAGGCTTATCTTGAAAACATACTGCCTATGTGACACTAGACATATCACTTGATTTCTCTGTGATTCCAGGTAACTCTTTAAGACTAGAAATTACAAATAATTTGTTAATCTCTATTGGTGGAGGAAACTCTTAACTGGAAGGTCACTATGTCAGTGAAACCCAGTCATAGTTTAAAAAAAATCATAGATAGGTTTGTGGTTTGGGTTATAATTTGTGACAGAGCTTTGGAGAGAAGTGGGTGGGATTATAACTACCTATCAGGCATTTTTCATTTATGTACAATGAAGAATCAAAACTAGTTTAAAGGATAGACAAAGACATCTACTACATGTTGTGCTAACATAGCCATTTGAATATAGAAATATACTAGGGAGAGAGAAAAAAAAAAGACATAAAAGTGCTTCTTATAAAAATAGAACTATCCAAAACTTTGGTGGGGAGAAGTGAAATAACTATTCAAATAACCCGAGAATACAACATCATTACAGGGATGCAAACAAAGCTAGTCCAGAATGAAAGGTGAAGTGAAATAATGGAACTTTTACCATCTGCCTAAATGAATGTAAGCAATGCCCAAAGGTTATAAAATAGTAAAAGACAAGAAGGAACTTCAGGAAGGGATAGAGAGAAATGGAGTACTGATTTCAGATTGTTAGGGGTGGCAAAGTGGCAAGAAAACAGATGAAGTAGTTACAGAACAAAAAGTTAAGTGAAAATGTAGCAGAAAGAAAAGAAGAAAAACATTTTTTTCAGAAAAAAATGTCTTAAGTTCATAAAGGAGGAAAGAAAAGGATGAAAAATCATTTAGAGAAATAGTTGGAGGTAATATTCCCCCTGCTCCTAAACGAGAGTAACAAGGCCATTATAGATAGAACCCCAGCCTCAGAAGAAAGGTCAAAGTAATACAGCGTGAAATAAGGGGAAAGATTGAAATAAAGAGGAAAAAGGAAGAGGGAATTCAAAGGATCCTTGAAAGACTAAATAAAAATAATACATGTATAGAAAAATTCAAATAAGGTCATTTAATTTAATTACCACAAAAAGATAGAAATTAGAAGTACAGCCTATGGTTCTCAGAAAACAAAAATTCGATGTATTTTGAAAGCAAAAAATGAGACTCAGTACAAAAAGGAATCTCCCACCTTGTGTTAAGTAGCTTAGTTGGAACTATTAAATCTAGTAAATAAAAGAAGAGAGTGGAAGGTTTTTGTCTAAAACATACTGCTGATTTTTGAAAGATGATATCTGGGAAAATAAATGATGCCAATTGGGAATGAATAGAGATCAAAAGTGTGACTGTTTTAGTCTCCCAAAGAAATCTGGGGGAGGGGGGAATCAAATAAGGATGTGACGTGTTTCCTGCACACAACAAGAATGATTCAGCAGGGATGGTATTTTGATTTTATCTCAAGCAAGGGTCAAAGGATGGTAAATAACACAAAGGTACCCTATGACTTCTTTACCACATTATAAGAGGGATTGTTTATGAACACTTAGAAAAGAAGTACTGACCACTAAGAGCTGTCATCAAGAGTAGGTCGTGCCACACTAATCTCATTTCCTTTGGCAGAATGACATAGATCTATTGTCAAGACATTTGAGAAAAAACTCTCATGATATCCTCCTGGGCAAAAGGGAGAGATGTTGGCTGAATAATTATAGATGAATTTAGAAGTAGCAGGATGGTTCAACCCAAAGAATAGTGATTAGCGGATGAATTTTAAGCAGAAAGAAAGTTTCTAATAAAATTTCAAGAAGATCCATTCCTGATCTTGTGGTGATTAGTATTTTAATCAGTGATTAGGATAAAGGGACAAATGGCATTTATGGGCAACAGAAAACTGAGAGGAATAGCTAAAATTTTACATGCCGTATGCTATTATTGCTGTTCAGTTGTTAAGCTGGGTCCAACTCTTCATGACCCCATGACCTATACTTTTCATGGGGTTTCCTTGGCAAGGATCCTGGAATGCTTTGCTAATTTCTTCTCCAGTGGATTAAGGCTAACAGAGGTTCTGATTTTCCCAGAGTCACACAGCAGGTAAATGTTGGAGGCTGGATTTGGTCTTAGGTCTTCATCACTCCAGGCCCAGTACTCTATTCACTGAGCCATCTAACTGCTTAAATATCTTAACAGGTTTAATCTAATAAGATGATATTTAATGAGGATAAATCCTCAAATACGTTGTTAAAGGTTGAAGAAAGGATTTCTGGTCAACAGTTCCCATGAAAAAAGACCTGGAGATAGTAGAATGGACTCAAAACCAGAATCCAACAATATATTGTTTACAAGAAACACTTAAAAGAGAGACATACATACATTGTTAAAATAAGAGTATGAAGCAGAACCTATTATGCTTCAGGTGATGTAAAAAAAAAGGAGGAAGTAGCAATCATGATTTCAGACAAAGCAAAAGCAAAAATAGATTTAATTAAAAGGGATAAACAAGGAAACCACATCTTGCTAAAAGGAACCATAGGGAATGAAATCATAATGATATTAAGCATATGCACCAAAAGGCACAGCATCCAAATTCTTAAAGGAAAAGTTAAATGAATTACAGGAGGAAATAGATGGAAAAAAAATACCAGTGCAGAATCTTAGCTTTCTTCTCTCAGAGGTGCTAACCACAAAATACATAAGAAAGAAGTTCATGTGATAAATAAAATCTTAGAAAAGATAGATATGATAGACCTAAAGGGAGAAAACTGAATGGGTATTGAAATGAACATACTTTTTTTAGCTATACGTGGCACCTTCACAAAAATTGACCATGTATTAGGGCATAAAACCTCACAAACAAATGCTGAAAAAAAATAGCAAAAATATTAAAGGCATTCTTTTCATATTATGATGAAATAAAAATTAGATTCAATAAAGTACTATTTAAGCATAGGTTAAAAATTAATTGGAAACAAAATAATCTTATCCTAAAGAACTAGTGGGTCAAAGGACAAATCATAGAAACAACCTACAATTTCATGAAGAAAACATGACAATAAGATAACATATCAAAATTTGTAGAATACAATCAAAGCAGTACTTACGGGAAAATTTATATCTTTAAGTGTGTATATTAATAAAAAAAAGAGAAAGAACAGTTCAATGAATTGGGCATATAATAAACAAAGTAGAAAAAGAACAAATTTAACAACCTCATTTAAATACCAAAATGAAAAACCTGAAAATCAAAGGAAAGATTAATAAAATAAAAGTAATGAAGTAAAATAAAATAAAAAAAAGATTAATAAAAAAGAAAAACAAACAAAAAAACCATTAAAACAAATAAAAGCAAAAACCCCCAATAAAATAGATAAAACATTGATTAACCTGACCACAAAAAAGAAAACCAAATTACCAGTATCAAAAATGAAAAGGATAAAAATACCACCAATGAAGATGAAATAAAAGCAGTTACTAGGAGGAATTTTGCCCAATTATATGCCAGTAAAACCGACCATCTAAGTTAAATAGATGAATATTTACAAAAGAATATAAGCCACCTAAATTAACAAAAGATTGAATGGGATACTTAAATTATCCTATCTTAGATAATAAAACTGAAGAAGCCATCAATAAGCTCCCTAAGAAAAAAATTCCCAGGATGTATGGTTTTAAAAATTAATTCTGCCAAACATTTAAGGAACAATTAATCCCAATACTACATAATTTATTTGAAACAAATAGGTAAAGAGTGATTCCTCCCAAGTTCCTTTTATGACACAAATATGATTTTGCTGCCCAAACCAGGGATAGGAAAAGAGAGAAACAGAACTATAGACAAATATCTTTAAAGAATATCAATACAAAATTATTAAATAAAATGCTAGCAAGGATTTTACAGAAATATATCACAATGATCATATACTGATACCAGATGGGATGTATCCCAGGAATGAAGGACTGATTCGATGTTAGGAAAACCATCAGCAAAGTTGACCATATCAATAAGAAAAACAACAAAAATCCTTTTATTATATCAAAGATACAGAAAAAGTTTTTGACAAAACACAATACCTATTCTTCTTAAAAACCACTAGAGAGCATAGGAATTAATGGATCCTTTTTTAAGATGATAAGTAGTATCTATTTAAAACAAGAAGCATGCATACCACCTGAAATGGGAAAAATTAGAAGTCTTCCCAATAAGATCAGGGATGAAGCAAGCATGTCCATTTTCACCACTATTATTTAATATTGAACTAGAAATGGTAGCTATAGTAATAAGACAAGAAAAAAGAAAGTACAAGAATATGAATAGGCAATGAGGAAATAAAACTATCACTTTGTAGATGACATGATGGTAGACTTAGAGAACAGTAAGGGGATCAACTAAAAACTAGTTGAAATAATTAATAACTTTAGCAAAGTTGCAGGATAGAAAATAAACCCATATAAATCATTAGCATTTCTCTCTCTCTCTCTCTCTCTCTCTCTCTCTCTCTCTCTCTCTCTGTCTCTCTCTCTCTCTTTCTCTCTCAGAGGTGGATCCAAGATGGCAGAGTAAAAACAGAGGCTCACCTGAGCTCTCCCCCAAATCTGTTCAAATACCTCTAAAAGTGACTCTGAACAAACTCTAGAGTGGCAGAACCCACAAAGAGACAGAGTGAGGCAGATTTCCAGCCCAAGACAACCTGAAAGGTTGACAGGAAAGGTCTATTGCACAACCTGAGAGAGGAGCATCCAACAAGCAGCATGCAGTGCATAGCAGGCCTGAGCAAAGCCAAACAGGTTTTGGGGGACTGAATCACCAGCAGCAGTGGTGTTTTCCAGTCTTCTCAGCCCACAGACATCAGAGACAACTGGTGTCAGCTGGAGGGAGTCCGTTGGAACTGGAGGAGACAGAAGCAGTCCAGCACAATACTGCAAGACATACAATACAGCCCCAGCACCACCAAACCAAGAACAGGATTTGGGAGTGACTGAATCAGGAGCAGTAGCAGCTGCAGTGACTGGCAGTGGTGGCAGCAGCAGTAGCAGCAGTGGCAGTGGCAGCGGCAGCAGCACTGCTCCTGGAGCTATTAGCCCACAGACTGAATGTTTGAAAGTCATATATTCTGACTTCTGGGAGCCAAAATAGTGGAGTAAGCAGTACGTGACCCTTACTCTCCCTTACTGACCTCGAAAAACCCAGAAAATAATGTCCCAGGAAAAATCCTGAAATAGTAGAGTCAGGAGAAAAATTAGATACACAGCCTTTTAGCTCCTGAGATAGAGGGATTAACAGGAAAGGTCCCTCTTGCTGTGGCTGAAGGGAACCAATACAGGAAGGGAGGCACCCCACCAAGCCAGTGGCAAGCCCCACCTCAGCAATCTAGTAATCAGGCCCCTAAACTGCTGAACAAGTATCCTGTGACAGTGTCCCCTGTGTCCCAGAAGCAGAATTCAACTTTAAAAGCCAGATAAAAGACAAACAAAATGAGCGAGAAGCAACATAGAAAAACAATGACCATAGAAAAGTATCTTGGTGACAGGGAAGATCAAAACAAATTCAGGAGAGGATAACATTGTCAATATACCCACATCTGAAACCTCAGAGGGGAATATGAACTGGTCTCAAGCCCAAAAAGCCTTCTTGGAAGAGCTCAAGAAGTATTTTAAAAATCAAGTAAGAGAGGTAGAAGAAAAATTGGGAAAACAAATGAGAGGTATGTAAGAGAGAGTCAATAGCTTGGAAAAGGAAGGACAAAAATTTACTGTAGAAAACAAGTCCTTAAAAAGTAAAATTGGCCAAATGGAAAAGGAAGTACAAAAGCTAACTGAAGAAAACAATTTGTTGAAAATTATAACTGGACAATTGGAAGCTAATGACTCTATGAGACATCAAGAATCAGTCAAACAAAATCAAAAGAATGAAAAAAATAGAAGAAAATATAAAATACCTCATTGGAAAAACAATTGACCTGGAAAATAGATCCAGGATGGATAACTTAAGAATTATTGGTCTACCTGAAAGTCATGATGAAAAAAAAAAAAAGAGCCTGGACACCATCTTTCAAGAGATCATCAAGGAAAACTGCCCTGAGGCCCTAGTACCAGAGGGTAAAATAATCATTGAAAGAATTCACTGATCATCTCCTGAAAGAGATCCCAAATTGAAAATGTCAAGGAATATTATAGTCAAATTTCAGAATTATCAGGTCAAGAAGAAAATCCTGCAAGCAGCCAGGAAGAAACAATTCAAATATCATGGAACTAGTCAGGATTACGCAGGACCTTGCAGCTTCTACATTAAAAGATCAGAGAGCTTAGAATATGATATACAGTAAGGCAAAGGAGCTTGGATTACAACCAAGGATCAACTACCCAGCAAAACTGAGCATCAACTTTCTGGGGAGGAGATGGATATTCAGTGAAATAGGGGACTTCCAAACTTTCCTGATGAGAAGATCAGAGCTCAATGGAAAATTTGATCTTCAAATACAAGACTCAAGAGAGGCATAAAAAGGAAAGCAGAAAAGGGGGGAAAAACAGCATATTCAATTAGGTTAAACTGTTTACATCCCCACATGGGAAGATGATACTTATAACTCTTGAGAACCGTATCTTTATTACAACGCTTAGAAGGCATATACGTGGACAGAGAGGATGGGATTAAGTTGACTTTGATGTGATGATAAAAAACCTAATGAAGTGGTGAAAAAATTGTAATGGGAGAAGAGGAAAGGAGGAAGCAGAAAAGGGTAAATTACATCACATGAAGAGGCAGAAAGACATATTACAGTAGAGGGAAAGAAGGGAGGGAGATGAGCATTGTTTGAACTTTTCTTTCCTTAGATTTGGCTCAAGGAGGTAATACCATACTCAGGTATAGAAGTTTAACTTGCCATATAGACAGTAGAAGGGGAAAGGGGAAAAAAAGAGGGAAGGGGGGATAAAAGGGAGGGAAGAAGAAGTAAGGGAAAAGGGAAAGAAAAGGGAGAGGACTGATAGAAGGGAGGACAGATTGAGGGAGGAAGTGATTAAAAGCAAAACTCTAGCGAGGAGAGTAAGGGAGAAAAGGAGAAAGAAAAGTGTAAAAGGGAGAGAGGAGAATAGAATAGAGAGAAAGTCACAGATAGTAATCATAACTGTGAATGTGAATGAGATGAACTCTCCCATAAAATGGAAAAAAATAGCAAAATGGATTAAGAACCATATTTCTACAATATGTTCTTTACAACAAACACATTTGAAACAGAGGGATATACACAGGGTAAAGGTAAAAAGCAGGAATAGAATATATTATGCTTCAGCTGAAGTAAAAAAAAAAAAGCAGGGGCAGCAATCCTGATCTCAGACAAAGCAAAAGCAAAAATAGATCTTATTAAAAGAGATAAAGAAGGAAACTACATCCTGCTAAAAGGCACCATAGACAATGAAGTAATATCATTACAAAACATATATGCACCAAATGATATGGCATCTAAATTCTTAGAGGAGAAGTTCAGGGAGTTACAGGAAGAAATAGACAGCAAAACTATACTATTGGGGGACCTCAACTCCCCTCTCTGAGCTAGATAAATCTAACCACAAAAGAAACAAGAAAGAAGGTGAATAGAATTTTAGAAAAATTAGATGTGGTGAACCTCTAGAAAAAATTGAATGGGGATTGAAAGGAATATGCTTTTTTTCTCAGCCCTACATGGCACATACACAAAAATGTATCATGTACTAAGGCATAAAAACCTCATACTCTGTGTGTGTGTGTGTGTGTGTATATTTCATAAAGCCCAGCAGCAAGAAATAGAAAGAGAAATTCTAATTTTAATAAGTACAGATAATATAAAATACTTGGGAGTCTACCTGCCAAAACAGAACCAGAGACTACATGAACACAATTACAAAACACTTCTCACACAAATAAAGACAAATCTAAATAATTGGAGAAATATTAGTAGCTCATAGGTAGGCATAACCAAAATAATAAAATGACAATTCTGTCTAAGTTAACTTACTTATTCAGTGCCATGCCAATCAAAATACCAAAGAATATTTCATAGAGCTATAAAAAAACAATTCATTTTTAAAGAATTGAACAATCAAGAATATCAAGAGAATCAACAAAAAATGTGAAGGAAGGTAGCCTAGCAATATCAGATTTTAAACTATATTACAAAGCAGTAATCATCAAAACAAGCTGGTACTAGCTAAGAAATAGAGTGGTGGTTTGATAAACTCAAAGATCCAAGCTTTTGGATACGAACTCACCATTTGACAAAAATTGACAGAAAGCAATTTGGTGGAAACTAGGCATAGACTGATATCACATATCATAAATAAGATAAGATAAAATGGATAATTGATTTAAACATAAAGGTGATGTTATAAGTAATGTAGCAGAGCATGAAAAATGTATCTATCAGATCTATGGATAAGGAAAGTGTTTATGACTAAAGACAGATAGAGAAGATCACAGGAAGTAAAAGGATAATTTTGATTACATGAAACTAAAAAAAAAAAAACAACTTTTGCACAAAAAACCTAATGTGACCAAAATTAGAAATAAAATAGCAAACTGGGGGAAAAGTTTTCAGCAAGTTTCTCTGAAAGATGCCTCATTTCTCAAATATTTAGGAGACTAAACCAAATTTATAAAAATAAAGGTAACCTTCCCAAGTTGAGAAATGGTTAAAAGATATGAACAGGCCATTTTCAGAAGAAATCAAAACTATCAGTAGTCACTTGAAAAAAATTCTCTAAATCACTACTGATTGGACAAATACAAATTAGAACAACTCCGAAGTACCACCTCATAGCTATCATATTGGCTAACATGATAGAAAAAGAAAATGACAAATGCTAGAGAGAATGTGGAAAAAATGAAACATTAATGAATTGTTGGTGAAGTTGTGAAATTGTTCAACTATTCTGGGAAATAATTGGTTTTTTTGTTGTTGTTTTTTTTCTGAAAAATAATTGTAAACTACTCCCAAGAGTTATAAAACTGGGCATGCCATTTGATCTAGCAATACCACTACAAGGTTTATATTCCAAAAAGATCAAGGAAAAAGGAAAAGGACATATTTGTACAAAAATATTTATAGCAACTCTTTTTGTGGTGGCAAAGAAGATGCCTATCAATTGGGGAATGGCTGAACAAGTTGTGGTATTTGATTGTGACAGACTACTATTGTGTTATAAGAAATAATGAGTGGAAGAGTTTCATAAAATCCTGGGAAAACATATGAACTCATGCAAAGTCAAGTGAGCAGAACCAAAAGAACATTGTACACAGTAGCAGTAATATTGTAAGGATTATCAACTATGAAAGACTTAGCTATTCTGATCTGATCAATGATCCAAGACAATTCCAAAGGACACATGATGACAAATGCTGTCCATTTCCAGAGACAGAGAACTGATAAACTCTGAACGCAGGTTAAAGAATACTTTTTATTATTTTTCTTGTATTTTTGTCTGTTTCCTTTTGCAATGTGGCTAATATGGAAATTTGTTTTGCATTACTTCACATGTTTAATCAATATATTTCTTGTCTTCTCAAGGGATAGGGAAAGAGCAGAGGGAGAGAATTCAGTACTCAAAATTTAAAAAAAAATTAAAATTTTGTGGCATATATTTGGGAAATATTTTATGAAATAAAATATATTTTAAGTTTTATATATATATATATATATTTGTATATATATGTAGGGGGTGTGTGTGCATATATGTGTGTGTATGTCTGTGTGTGTGTGTGTGTCTGTATGTGTATAATATCCTGTCATTTACCAATGTAGTAATCCCCTCTCCTACTGAACCAGTTATCCTTTGTTACAAAAAACATGTAGTGTGTATTTTAAGCTCACTACTAATTTGTAGTGATCTGGTCTTGCTAAACTTCCCATTCAGGGCTCTAAGAGATACCTCAGTGTGTTTGGGGTATATTTTTTCTGCTATGAGCCCAAATCCCAACTCATACTGCCCCCTGCACTGTGAGACCACCCCAACTAACACTCTAGTTTCATTTAACCAACTAATATAAATTAATTTTACAAAAGAATATTTACTTAAAAGATATAGCAAGAACAAAAATTCAAAAATCCTCCCTAATATCTGAGAGAGGACATACTTTCCACTATACTACCTCAGTGTTCAAAAAGCCACAGTATTATCCTTTGCCAAAAAATGAAAGAACAAATGCAAAGAATTCTGTATATAGTTTCTTTACTTGACACCTAGGGAAAATGAATGAAATCAACATATGATAGAATTGTCACGTAGTCCATATGCCCATGGCTCCTTCTATATCGAAGCATATAGACACTCTACAGCCTCTGAAATTTCCACTGTTCTGGAGACTAGACTCAACTTCATTATCAGCTACAAACATCCTCAATTCTTTTTTTTTCTCAAAACCTCTAGGAAGATTAAAACCTAATGAGTTTAAGGAACTTATGATCTGGAAAAACTTAGATGACATCTAGCACCTCCTCAAGGGCAGACATAGACATTCTGAATTTTTAAGTTGATTCTTCTTCTGGTGATGGTTTTTGTTTTCTCATGTCAGAAATTATGCTCTAGTGCTGATTCTGGCCTTTCTTTTCTTACCATTCAAGTTATGAATCTACTTCTGCCCAAAGACACTCTTGCTATCATTCCTATAATGGAAAAAATAGACATAAGGACTGATCCGTATTTTGTCTTTGCTAATGTCCTTTTATCTTACCTTTTCCTTCCCTTCATAACCCCAAATTCATGCACCATCTACTCCTATGCCATCTCTACTTAGGCTAATCTTTATATCTTTTCTTATAGTCTTTGATCTGAAACACAGGGCTAACAGAAGATTGAATGGAACATAGATATGACTATTCCCATGCAAAGAAAAATAATTAAGTGTAACTAACGTATAAATCATGTCTAACAACATATGTAGCATTCCATGTCCAAAATCTACTACCTCAAATGGCTCACCAATGTGCAATTATTATTTCTCCAGTTGTTTAGATTTGCCCTTATTTGCATGAAAAGCGTTTTGTAATTGTGTTCATATAGTCCCTGATTTTGTCTTGGCAGGTAGACTCCCAAGCATTTTATATTGTCTTCAGTTGTTTTACATAAAAATTCTCTTTCTATCTCTTGCTGCTGGGCTTTCTTTTTTTCTTTTTCACTAGTACTGTACATAGAAATGGTGATAATTTATCTGGACTTATTTTATATATTACAACTTTTCTAAAATCATTGATTACTTCACCTAGTGTTTACAGAGTGATAGTTTTGTTTCCTCATTGCCTATTCATATTCCTTCAATTTCTTTTTCCTATCTTATGGCTATAGCTATCATTTCTAGTTCAATATTGAATAATATTGGTGATAATGGACATTCTTGCTTCACACCTGGTTTTATTGAAAAGGTTCTAGTTTATTCCCATTACAAAGAATGCTTGCTCTTGCTTTCAGATATTATTTACTTATCATATTAAGGAAATCTCCATTAATTCCTGTACTTTCTGTTGCTACCACCTAATCTCACTACTGCTGTTTCATTCATGTTAACTCTGGGCCACTTTCCTCTCCCATGTCATAGATCTCTCTTTCTGACATCCAAATTTTCTTGGGCTGGAAGAATGTTTCACTCTGGCATTTTATTGGATTTACCACTCCAGAATTCCATTTGTGACCTTGTAAGTTGTTTGGAGGAGGATGTTGGGAGAGCTTTAGTGTTTTCTCTGTTCCACCATGTTAGCTCTGCCCATGGAAGATCAATAATTAAAAAAAAAACCTACACAAACTATGATTTTTTGTGGGGATACATACTATATCATGCTCATGTAATTAGGGTCCATTAAAACACAAAACAAAGAAAAGGTAAAAAATTACAAGTATTTGGAGTATTGAGTAAAGAATTTAAAATGATAAATACAATCAGATGATACACGTATACTAATGTAGAAAGCATTAATGAAGCAAAAGTGGTAGAGGTGAGGACATAGAAATAATAACTCTCTAAGAATTATACATATATTGGAATCATTCTAAATGGTACCTTGTGCTATGTATGTCGAATGCCTAACTGCTTAAGTCAATGTGGGACTGCCATCAGGATCTTACTATTAAACACGATTTGGCAAATGCTTAGTAACAACACCTTATGCATTCAATCCCAAAGAAGATAGGATTTTGGATTTAAAATGTGTATATGTATGCATATATGTGTGTATCTGTACATGTTTTACATGTGTATTTATATATGTGTATGTATATATGTATCAGTATGTGTGTGTTGTGTATATACACACAAATATAGTGATTACTAGGAAGTGACAATATGAAAAAAGCCAAATATAGCAATAAAACATTAAAAAAAAGTCATGGGTAAGGGGTAAAGCTAGACAGATAGATTGAAGCCAGACTGCAGAGAACCTTTAATTCAAGCCTAAGTAATTTATACCTTGCATTTTGTCTCAGAAGCAATGAGGAAGTATTGAAGATTTTGGAGCAGACAATTGATGTGACATGATTACATTGATGCAAATGTAAGTAATTCTTTTTTTAATTTGTCTTCTCTTTATTTATTTATTTATTTTTAATTTTTTTGTTTTCAACATTTACTTCTACAAGATTTTGAATTCCAAATTTTCACCCCACCTCACCCCTCCCCCCACCCCAAGATGTCATGCATTCTGAATACCCCTTACCCTAGTCTGCCTTCCCTTCTATCTCTCCCCCCCTTCTCTTATCCCCTTCCCTTTCAATTTTCCTGTAGGGCAGGATGATTTCTGTACCCCATTTCCTGTATTTCTTATTTCCCAGTTGCATGTGAAAACATTTTTTTAAGTATGTTTTTAAAACTTTGGGTTTGAAATTTCTCCCTTCCTCCATCCCCACCCACCCTCATTGATAAGGCAAGCAACTAAATATAGGTTATATATGTACAGTTATGCAAAACACTTCCATAGTAGACATGCTGTGAAAAATTAACTCTATTTCCCTTAATCCTATCCCACCCCCCATTTATTCTATTCTTTCTTTTGACCCTGACCCTCCTCTGAAGTACTTGCTTCTGATTACCCCCTTTCCTAATCTGCCCTCCCCTCTATCATTTTTCCTGTAGGGTAAGATAGATTTCCATACCCAATTGAATGTGTATGTTATTCCCTCCTTAAGTCAAATTCTATGAGAATAAGATTCACTCATTCCCTCTCACCTTCCCCCATTTCCCCTCCACTGTAAGAGCCTTTTCTTTTCTGTTTTTTTTGGGGGGAGATAATTTACCCCATCCTATCTCTCCCTTTCTCCTTCTCCTGGTATAATCCTCTCTCACCCCTTAATTTTATTCTCCAGATATGACCCCTTCATTTTCAACTCACCCTGTGCTCTCGCTCTCTGGAGACATGTAATTTTTACCCCTCCAACTACTCTACTACTGACAAAGGTCTCATGAGTTACAAATATCATCTTTCCATGCAGGAATGTAAACAGTTCAACCATAATAAGTCTCTTATGATTTTCTCTTTCATGTTTACCTCTTCATGTTCCACTTGAGTCTTGTATTTAAAAATCAAATATTCTATTCAGCTCTGGTCTTTTTATCAAGAATGCTTGATTGAAAGTCTTCTATTTCACTGAATGACCATTTTTTTCCCCTGCAAGATTATACTCAGTTTTGCTGGGTAGGTGATTCTTGGTTGTAATCCTATCTCCTTTGCCCTCCAGAATATTATATTCCATGCCCTATGGTCCCTTAATGTAGAAGCTGCTAAATCTTGTGTTATCCTGATTGTGTTTCCACAATACTTGAATTGTTTCTTTCTGGCTGCTTGTAATATTTTCTCCTTGACCTGGGAACTCTGGAATTTGGCCACAATATTCCTAGAAGTTTTCCTTTGGGGATCTCTTTCAGGAGGAGATCGGTGCATTCTTTCAATTTCTACTTTACCCTTTGATTCTAGAATATTAGGCAGTTTTCCTGGATGATTTCTTGAAATTTAATGTCTAGGCTCTTTTTTTGATCATGGCTTTCAGAAAGTCCAATACTTTTTAAATTCTCTCTCCTGGATCTATTTTCCAGGTCAGTTGTTCTTCCAATGAGATATTTCACATTGTTTCCTAATTTTTCATTCTTTTGGATTTGTTTTACAGTGTCTTGATTTCTCTTAAAGTCACTAGCTTCCAATTGCTCTATTCTAATTTTGAAGGAAGTATTTTCTTCAGTAAGCTTTTGGACTTCCTTTTCCATTTGGCCAATTTTGCTTTTTAGGGCATTCTTCTCCTCATTGGCTCTTTGGACCTCTTTTGCCATTTGGGTTAGGCTATTTTTGAAGGTGTTATTTTCTTCAGTATTTTTTTGGGTCTCCTTTAGCAAGCTGTTGACTTGTTTTTCATGATTTTCTTGCAGAACTCTTCAGTTTTTCCTGTACTTCTCTTACTTGCTTCTCAAAATCCCTTTTGAGCTCTTCCAAGGCCTGGGACTGATTCATATTCTTCTTGGAGGCTTTGGATGTAGGAGCTTTGGCTTTGTTGTCTCCTTCTGGTTGTATGTTTTGATCTTCTTTGTCACCAAAGTAAGATAATATAGTCTGACTCTTTTTGCACTGCTTACTCATGATCCTGGCCAATTACTTGAGTTTTAAACTCTTTGTTATGGTAAAACTCTGCTTCCAACGTGAAGAGTGTACTGTCCCAACCTTCGGGGGTTTGTAGAGCTGTTTTCAGAGATACTTCTAGGGACCTGAAAATTTCCAATTCTTCCAAGGGGTGAGGTGTTTCCTCTCCACCACCACAACAAGCTTCACCACACCAGCATTCCTCCTCGCCCCAGGACCTCCCCTCAGAACTGTGACCCAGATCCAGTCACCGGTAAAGCAAGAGATTCCTGCCTCAGCACTGGCAAAGAGATTCCTGCAATCCCCCTCTGATCAACCACTTGATTCCCCCTCAGTCCATGGTCCAGAATCTCAGGAAACAGCTGCAGCCCTGGGTCAGCTGAGACCTAGCTCTTTCTCTCACTGCAGTCACAGACTTTTCCCACTGACCTTCTAAGTTGTCTTTGGTGCTCCTGGGTTGAGAAGTCTGGAAACTGCCACAGCTGCCCATGATTCCGTCCTGTGAGGCCTGCTCTAGGGTTGCTGTGGCATGCACATCCACGCCAAACTGCGCTCCTCTCCAAGCCTGGAATGATATACCTTTCTGATCAACCATCCAGGCTGTCTTTGACTGGAAATTTGTTTCACTCTGTCTTTCTATGGGTTCTACTGCTTTAGAATTTGTTTACAGCCACTTTTTATAGGTATTTGGAGGGGTTTGGGGGGAGAGCTCAAGCAAGTCACTGCTTTCCCTCTGCCATCTTGGCTCCAGCCCCAAATATAAGTAATTCTTGAAAAGCAGCAGGAACATAAAGAAAAACTCCTTGGAGCACTTAGAGAATATGCATTCATAAGGAGAACTAGGGAAGAAGTTATAAAAGAGAAATAAAAAACAACGGAAAAGAAACAAAGAAACCTTAAGCAAGTTGATTTTGAAGTTAGACTCCAAGTCAGTACTGGCTTGCCTATTTTTGGGGGGGCCTCTACCATACAGAAATGTTTCCTCACACATTGCTTGCAAATTTTGACTTCACTTTATCACCTCACCTGCAATTCATGTGGGTCAACAACCATCCTTTAAAAATAGGTATTCTTAACTTTGATTCTATGAACTAATTTTAAAAAAAATGGGAAAATGATTTCAATAAATTTGGATTTCTCTTGTAGTCCAGTGGGTCTTGTTTTATGTATTTGAATACAGTGTTTTGGGAATATGTCCATAGGCTTCATCAGACTGTCAAAAGGATCCATGACACAAAAAAGGTTAAGAAGCCCTGTTTAAAAAAAAAAAAAACTCTCCATTATTATGAACACATTAGTTTGAATCAGTTTAATAAAATTGCTTTCTTTTCAGGGGCTAATTGAAATTAACAGAACTGAGGTATTGGATATTTTGTGGGGAGCAGAACAAAGTTATTTGGGCTAGGAGGTAGTAGTATTTTTGTCACATTCCCAGTGTGAGTACTGCAGCAAGGAACTTAGAGCAATATTCATCTATTCAGGAAAGAGACAGACCAGGAAGTGAGAGACTGGGAGAAACAAAGGTGGGAAAGTGTTAAAGACAAATTTCTCCTATTTATAAATTTGTCCTGAGATCAGTTCCATAACAGGAAAGATACAGGTTATATCTAACCTATTGCACCCAGTGGTTTAGACTCTTAGATTACTGGTTGAAAAGACTTTTATGGGTTGCTTTGGGTACCTAACCATCATTTCTAGCGTTATTCTAATGAGAAAATGCACTCTGAATTCTAAACAAGCAATTTGTAAATTATTTTTAATACTACCTGTCTATGAGCTGGGCACTATCTGTATATAAAAATTCTAGACTTACAAATGTGAGGTATTATTATTAATATGATAGTAGAATGGGGTGGGTTCTCAAGCTGAAAGAGTATAAGAGTATAGTTTGATCAAGAAGAGCAAAAACTATTTATATAAACATCAGCCACTTGTAAGCTAACCCCCAAATTCAACAAACTCTGTTATAAAACCAATGCAAGACAAGCCTATTTCAGATACTAGACTACCCTCTTTGCCTCCTGCTCCTGTTGTTTTCACAAGAGTGTTTCCTTCAGGTGAGTAACTTTCTGATATGGGCTCAAAACAACTGAATAGCAACTGGAGGTCAAGGTAAGAAGTGAGTAATTGTTTGAGAGACTGGTCTCTAGGGTGAGGTAAGTGGACACATAGGGCATAGGGTAAATAAATATTTCAATGTCATTTTGGAAAGAAAATGTTTCATTTTGTGATATATGATTCACTGTAAACCTTATTCCCAAAGGCAGCAGGTGTAAATGGATTCACACTATGGGGGTTTCTATGACAGCATCAAACTAAGCTGGTACTCTTTGGTTTTAAGAACTGCTGGTCCTGACCCTAAAAACATCAGCAATTTCGTGTTTGTGTATACAGTTAAATATCATTCCCCAGCACATACATTTTTATCATTAATTACTTTAGTATTTTTTTCCTCCAGTTTCACAGTACATGTTTGGGATTCTTTTCTCAGTGATGTTTGTGTGTCAGTATCGCTATTAACACCTCCTCATCCTTAAAGATGAGAAAATGATTTAATGGCAAGTCCTCATGACTTATATAGCAGCTGGTGTATGCAGTGCGGAATCTTTACTCCTGTGGGGTGCTTAATGGCTTTTTTCTTCCTGACTTCATTAAATTCTTCCATAGTAAAAAGTTAGGTGCTTAGGCAGACACATTAACTATTTCAAGCCCAGGCATAAGTGCCTGGTAAATTGTAAAGTATGTCTCTCCCATATACACACTGATATACACTCATAAATTCAAAGCATATAGAAGCTCATTGAAATTACTATCTTACTGTCCTACTCCTGTCTGCTAACCACAAATACATTCCTTCCCACCCTTAAACCCTGAACATCCAAGGGAAAAATTCTTGACACTGAAAGCACTGTGTTCTTTGTAATCTGTGCTTGCTGGCTTTTCTGATGCTAGAGTATCATTTGGAGATATGAATAGCAGTAAAGTAATGTTAAGGAATTGATAAAAGCTTACACTGGGTTCAAAGCTCATTTCCATGGGGGAAGAGAAAGTACTTCTTTAGGAGAAATATTAATTGTTAACAGCAATATCAAACAATATTTAACGAATAAGGCTCCCCAGAATCCAAGCCACTCTGAGATGTTCTGGGAAGTATGTTAAGTTCATTTTTTTAATCTTGGATTTTTCCAGGAAGGAAAAAAAAATGAAGGAACCACAATTACTTGGAGAGGCTTCTTAGCCTTACTGTGAGGGAAGGGAAGAATAATTTGTGATTATAGCTTTTTATACAATTAATCCTCAAGCATAGAGACAACCCTCAATATACTCTGAAATACTGATTGTCCCCCTGCCCCTTCTTTCCTAGTTTGAAGTATATAAGACACATCTTTTCCCCTGTCATGTAACTAAATACATGAGACACTGTAGTCTTTGTAACTAGGTTTATATTTTGATGCAGATTAAACTTCCTAAGAAATCAAACATTGAGGCTTTCCTCCTGGAAAAAAAATAATCTAATTTAATTCCCAGGTCAGTAGTCTTAATTTTTTTCCTAATAAAGTAGTGTTAAAATATTACTATAATAAATTTCTATAAGTTATCATACCAAAGAAGCATATTGGTCAATCTAACTTGGTTTCTTCCCTCCAGCAATGGACAATTTTGATTTCCTTTAACTTTTTTAGCCATCACATTTAAGCAAGGGCAAAATGGGTTAATGAAATCATTATAACTTTGCTTAAACTTTTTCAAAAACCTTTGTTGAGGGAAACAAAAGATACAAATCAGACCATCCTATATTATTCTTTCTTATGAATACTTTACTTCTGCAACATATCCAATACAAGAAACAAAAGGAAATATTTTTTTCAAAAGTACTTACTTAGGTTTTTTTTTATTGATGTTGTCACTAAACATGGAAGTAGTATTTCTTTACTAATTTGTTTATTTAACAAATACCCATTAAGCACTTGCAATGTATGAAGGATAATGCTAAATGCTGTAGGTGAAACAAAGGTGAATACAGTACCACCCTCAGAGGATTTTCAGTATATTAAGGGATGCAAGACACAGTGGAAAGTCAGTCAGCCAAAAAGCATTCATTGAGAGCTTATTATGTGCCAGACATTGTGCTAAGCACTGGGAACACAGAGAAAAGCAAACCCTAAAGGAAAACACATTCTGGTGGGAGAGGCAACATGTAAATAATTAATTACATACTACACACACACACACACACACACACACACACACACACACACACACACAGAGTTTAAGGAAAGTACTCTGACAGGAGAAAAGCAGTAGCAGATGGAAGGACCCAAAAAGGCCTCCTGCAGAAGGTGGGATTGAACTGTCTCGGAGGAAGTGAAGGAAACCCAGATGGAGTGGTAAGTGGTAAGAAAATTCTATTGGCACTGGAGTCAGAAGATTTGAGTTCAAAAATATCTTCTGACAATTACAATCTATGTGAATTTGAGCCAATCACAACCTAACTGAGGATCCATTTCTTTATCTTAAAAAAAGTGGTTGGATTAGTTCTCTAATCCTTCTGGCTTTTGATCCATATACTTATTAGTCTGTGTATAAAGAGTCACCATAATACAAAACAATATGTGAAATGTGTCATAATAGAAGCAATTTAAGAAATGTTAAGGGACCTTAGAGGAAGGAGAGATTGCTATTGACTAGAAGGACCGGTAAGGTCTATATGGAGGAGGTACCATTTCAACAGATGAAAATTAGAATGGAGGCATTCCAAGCAAAGGAACCACATTAACAAAGACACAGAGGCAGAAAAGTCTGGAGACATATTCATGGTTTTTTGGCTCATGGGGTCCATGTCAGAGGGAAATAAGGATGGAAAAGTAACCTGGGGGCAATTTGTAGACTACTTTGAATGCCAGGCTAAAAGTTTTTAAAATTTATTTGTAAAATGAATTAATTTGAATTGTACCAATAATACTAGTATTAATATCTAACAATCATCCCCCAGTTGACTCATTTAACACTTTCCCCCTGCTAATTATAAGACATGCAATATTATCCTTAACTTTTCTACCTACATATTAGATGATGAATATTTAGGACAAGTTCTATGAGCTTCGTACAAATATTTTACATTATATCTACCATGCCCATATCATAGGGTCCCAGAAGAATGTAAGAGGCTCTGTGCCATGAGAATCACTACTGTTTTTCCTTACTTAGTCTATTCTTAAACTGTAGAAAATTTGAATCATTTAACCCAGAGATGATGTTACCAGGTAAGACCAAGCTTTCTCCTTCAGATAAAGAAGGAGGGTGTGGGACATAGATTAAAATCAACAGAAATGACTGACATGAATTCCTGAGTCCAGGTCCTACACCAATAGAATTTATCCATATTTGATCCATTTGTAGGAAAAATATTTTAAAGTACCCAGGGTCTGCTAAAAATATCTATATAATTTTGTCTATGTTAATGTATAGTGTACACCATCCTAGCTCTCCTATATTCATCAAGAGTTTGGCTAAACCTAGCACTTTGGATTCTGGAATCATACCAAGAATAGCATCCAATTGTGCAGTGAAGTGGAAATATGTCTCTTTGTATTATTTTTGTGAGTTAATTTTCCACTAGCGGTTTATATATTAGTAATATAAACTGCAGATTATAAATGGGTATGATTGTATTTTGATTCCCTGAGATTCAGAACTGACCTAAGGAAATGGGTTAATTGCTTTTCCCCAAAATCAGGAGCCTGTGGAATTAGGGAGATAGGTCTAAAATGCATTCATTGTCTACTATCCCTGAAATGAAATTTGAAATAACACAGTTTTTAGTGGTTTGAACTTACTTCATTCATCAGTATTTATTGAGAAACAGTCAATTCTCCAACATCATACAAATAATTGCAGTTCCTGCTATTGAAGACATAAAGAAACATAAGTAACATGGAGATAAAACCATAAGCCATAACCTCATCATGGAATCTTGTAGGGATGATATCTGTTTTAATATGGAAAGACCTTTATCTCCCCTAGGTTCAAGATTTATCTGTCCAATAATATGGCTATATCTTAAAAATGGCTTTTCAGCCTTGCACCTATCCTTCCCCTTTTCTGGAATACCCCTGTTCTCTCATTCTTTTCCCCTTTAGGAATCTTCCATGCTTGGAGCCTTTAAAGATGGAAAATTCCTGTTTCTTAACCTGTAAATTCAGATCTAACTAAGTAGGACCAACTTCTCACTATAAAGTACTTGAGCTGCCCAGATAGTGGAGCTTTCCTTTTCCTCTTACATGGAATAAGTATCAGCCGGGAATGCTTGACAGAGTTTGGCATAGAGACTTCCAAAGGCCTGGGAACAGCATCTTACCATATCATAATTTAATTCTTCTTTCTGTTTTAGGATGAAGAACATCATGCTTTGGGTAAAATTATTGGTTATATCCCTTCCTTAACTTTCCCAGTCACATTTTAGAGGTGTCCCTGCCCCCTCCTTCATGCTTCTTCTGGTTTTTCTGGTTATACTACATGACCTTATCTTAAATATTACAAATAAAAGGTAATCTAACTTTTAGCATTGACTGGCTTATCTATTTATTTTGCTCAGTAAGGACCTCAAGACTGACACTAAGATGCATGTTTATATATTGTAATAGTCTATAATATTTTGTCTTTGATTAAAATATAATGAAGATTATATCTTTAAGTCAATATGACACGGTGAATGTAGAGCCAACTTCAAGGACAAGAAGACTTGAAAAGTCCTGCTTTTAGTCACCTTTTAGTCATTTAGGCAAGTGTATAACAACATAAGTTGCAGAGGAGGTAGTAATCTACCTTGGCAGAAGGTATTTCTTCTCATGCAAAGGTCTTTATACAAATAAATTCATAGATCCAGTCCCAATCTTTTTGTAGACTTTGAGAACGGAAGGCAGAATAATGGTGATAAAAATCACTGCTTAACATGCTAATTACTCTTTCAGATTATGGATATCAAATAGAAGATACATCTACAATCAACACTCCTAAACTGACAAAATTCTATTACATTGACAAATAAAAGTGAAACATTCTCCCAGTCATCCAGTCTAGAAACTCTTTATTCTCATTCACCCTCATCCAATCAGTTGTCAAATCCTACTGTTTCTCCTGTGCATATCTGGCCTTCTTCTTTGGACATTGCAACTATCCTGGCATAGGCTCTTATCACCTCATTCTTTTACTATTAAAATAGCCTGCTGATTGGTATCTTTGCCTGAAGTCTCTCCTCATTCCAATCAGTCCTCCATTCAGCTCTCAAAATGATCTTCCAAAAAGATGTTATGGTGCTCAGATTTTTTGTATTACTGTGTCCTTTTGGGATCAGAGGGAGACCTCTGATCCTTTGGCTTTCTCTATACACCCTGTTTTCAAGATTACTATATTTTGCTTGGGTAGCAAGAGTTTTATTTTAATGTTCTTGTGTGTGTGTTCTAGAATGTCCTTCATTTCTATTTATTTGCATTCTCTATTGATCTTTTGTTTCTTTGGTGAGACAGATGAATTTTGTTATTTTTTTAGATCTATAAAATATTTTTGGTAGATTGATTGGTATGGTACTGAATAAGTAAACTAATTTAGGTTATATTTCCTTGACCTACCCATGAGCAACTGATATTTTTACAATGAGTTGGATCTGACTCTATTTCTGTGGAAAGTGCTTTGTTATTGTCTTCATATAGGTCTTAGGTTTCTCTTGGTAGGTAGACTCCCAAATATTTTATATTGTCTACAGTTACTTTAAATGAAATTTCTCTGTCTTTTACTACTGGGCTTTGTTATAGATATTTAAAATAACATAATATAACATAACACAATATAACATGACATAACATAATACAATATAACATAATATGACATGATATGATATGATATAATATGATGTAATATAATATAATGTAATATAACATAACACAACACAATATAATGCAATATGATACAACTTTCTTATAAAACATAACTTTATAATATTAAATAATATAACTTTGTAATATGTAGAAATGGCAATGATTTGTGTGGGTTTATTTTATATCCTGCAACTTTGTTAATGTTGATAATTATTTCAAGTAGTTTTTTAGTTGATTCTCTAGGATTCTCTAAGTATACTGTTACATAATTTGCAAAGGATGATAGCTTTGTTTCCTCATTGACTATTCCAATCCCTTAATTTATTTCTTTCTAGTGTTTTTAATACAAATGGGTGTTATATTTTGTCAAATGCTTTTTCTGCATCTATTGAGATAATCTTATGATTTCTGTTAATTTTCTTATTGATAAGGTCAGTTATGCTGACAGTTTTTCTAAAATTGAACCACCCTGCATTTCTGGTACAAATCTCACCTGGACATAGTGTATTATCCTTCTGATAAGTTGCTGTAATTTCTTTCCTTATATTTTATTTAAAATTTTTGCATTGACGTTCATTAGGGAATTTGGTCTGTAATTTTCTTTCTCGGTTTTGGTTCTTCCTGGTTTAGTTTATCAACACCATACTTGTATCATAAAAAGAATTTGGTAGGACTCCTTTGCCTTTTTTTTCCCCAAATGATTTATGTAGTATTGGAATTAATTGTTCTTTAGATGTTAGATAGAATTCTCTTGCAAATCCGTCTGGCCCTGAAGATTTTTTTAAGGAAGTTCATTGACGGCTTGTTCAATTCATTTTTCTGAAATGGCATTAAGTATTTTGTTTCTTCTTCTGTTAATCTGGGCAATTTATATTTTTGTAAATATTTATGTAAATATTTATGCATTTCACTTAGCTTGTCAGATTTATTGGCATAGAGTTGGGCAAAATAACTCTTAATTATTGCTTTAATTTCCTCTTCTTTGATGATGAATTTACTCTTTTCATTTTTGATGCTGGTAATTTGTTTTTCTTCTTTCATTTTTTAAAATAAAATTAACTACAAGATTATCTATTTTATTGTTTTTTTCATAAAACTACCTTAGTTTTGTTTATTAATGCAATAATTTTTTTACTTTTAATTTTAATAATCTTTCTTTTGATTTTCTTAATTTTTAATTAGGTATTTAATTAGGTATTTTTAATTTGTTCTTCATCTAGCTTTTTTAGTTGCATGCTTAATTTGTTGATCTCCTCTTTCTCTCTTTTATTAATTTAAGCATTTAGAGATATAGAATTTTCCCCAAAAACCACTTTCACTGCATCCCATAAGTTTTGGTATGCTGTCTTATTATTGTTATTCTCTTGGATGAAATTATTGATTGCATCTATTATTTATTGTTTGACCCATGCTTTCCTTAGAATTAGATTATTTGGTTTCCAATTAATTTTTAGTTCATCTTTCAATGGTACTTTTGATATGTACTTTTTATTGCATCATAATCTGAAAAGGATGCATTTAATATTTCTGACTCTCTGCATTGGATTGTGAGGTTTTTATTCCTTAGTTCATCATCAATTTTTGGGTAGGTGCCATGCATTACTGAGAAAAAGGTATATTCCTTTCTATCCCCATTCAATTTTCTCCATATCTAACTTTTCTAAATTTCCATTTTTTGGAAACATTTTCTAAAATCCTATTCACCTATTTAACTTCATTATTTTTTATTTTGTGGTTAGATTTATCTACTTCTGAGAGGAGGAGGTTGAGGTTCCCTGATAGTATAGCTTTGCTGTCTATTTTTTCCTGTACCTCACTTAACTTATCCTCTAAGTCTTTGGATACTGTACTACTTTGTGCCTATATGTTTAGTATTGATATTTCTTTATTGTCTTAGCAAGATGAAGTTTTCTTCCTTATCTCTTTTAATTAAATCTATTTTTGCTTTTGCTTTGTCTGAGATCAGTATCGCTACCCCTGTTTGTTTTTTTTTTACTTCAACTGAAGCATAGATATATTCTGCCTCTGCCTTTTACCCGTGTGTATCTTTCTGCCTCAGATGTGCTTCTTGTAAACAACATATTCTAGAGTTATGTTTTTTAATCCACTCTGCTATTCACTTCTGTTTTATGAGTGAGCTCATCTCATTCACATTCACAGTTATGACTACTAACTGTGTCTTCCTCTTCACCCTATTCCACCCCCCTACCCTTCATTTATGCTTTTCACTCTCCTTTCTCCATTTCTGTCCTCACCAATGTTTTGCTTCTGATCACTGCTTCCCTCAATCTGCCCTCCCTTAGATCCACCCTCTTCCTTTTCTTTCACATTTTCCCTCCTAGTTACTATAGGGTGAGATAGATGTCTATACTCAACTGTGTATCTGTCATTCCCTCTCTGAGCCAAATCCAATGAGAATAATGTTCAAACAATGCTCACCTCCCTCCCTTGTTTCACTCTACTGTAATAGGTCTTTGTCTCTCTCCATGTGATGTAAATTTACCCTTTTTTGCCTTCTCCTTTCATCTTCTTCCATTACAACCTTTTTTTCACTCCTTAATATTTTTTGTCATTATATCAAATTCAACTTATACCCACCCTCTAAAGATACAATTCTCAAGAATTACAAGCATCATCTTCCTATGTAGGAATGCAAATAGCTTAACCTTAATTAGTATTTTTTTTCTTTCCTGCTTACCTTTTTATGAGTCTTATATTTGAAGAACAAATTTTCTGTTCAGTTCTCATTTTTTCTTCAGGAAAGTTTGGAAGTACCTTATTTCATTGAGTGTCCATCTCCTCCTCTGAAAAATTTTGGTCATTTTTTGGGGTAGTTTTGAGGTTGTAATCTAAGCTCCTTTGCCCCCCGAAATATCATATTCCAAGTCATCTTATCCTTTAATGAAGAAGCAGCTAGGTTCTGCATAATCCTGGTTCCACAATATTTAAATTATTTCTTTCTGGCTGCTTGAAATATTTTCTCTTTGACCTGAAGATTCTGAATTTGGCTATCATATCTCTTGGAGTTTTCATTTTGGGATATCTTTCAGGAGGTGATTGGTGGATTCTTTCAATGAGTATTTTACCCTTTGATTCTAGGATATCAGTGTAGTTTTTGTTAATTTCTTGAAAGATGCTGTCCAGGCTCTTTTTCATCAACTGTTTTTGTTCCAGCAATTGGATTGTGTAGCAAATAGAACATTGTAATTGGAGTGAAGAAGACCTCAGTTCAAATCAGCTACCTCTCCAGAAGTTATCAGTGTCTGCCAAGTGATGATTCTTAATAAATGCTAGTTGATTGACCAGAATTTCTAGAGGGAAAGTTTGCATATATTTGAGAGCTTTATGATGCAGGGTCTGCAAGCATAGTTTCATTATATCATAATTATAAATGGATCAGACTATTTAGATTTTAGCCTGAGAAGTTAGAATTCAGAATAATGGGTTACTTAAATCTGAATGAAGTGGTTTTCAAGCAAAAGTCATTCTGTTTATTTGCATTTACCATAAAATCTTATCAATGGGACCATTATCCTAAGAGATTGTTTCACATGTCCATGCTTTCACAAGAATTTGAGAGTTTAGACCTCAATGCCTGTCTATTATAATTAATGAATAATAGGAATCCCCACCATAACAGACCCTACAAGTAGTGCTTCACACTTCTAAAGAGTTAGAGCTCACCACCTGCTGCAGCAAGCCATTCCACTTTTGAGCAGTTCTGTCAAGAAGATTTTTCCTTATATTAAGCCTAAATTTTCTTCTCTGCAATTTCTATCCATTATTCCTAGTTTTGACTTCTGGTCAAGGAAAATAATCTAATTTTTCCTCCATGTGACAGCTCTTCAAATATTTGAAAATCACTATCATGTCCCATTTGATTTTTATCTAGTCTAAACATTTCCAAATCCTACTAAAAATGATGGATATGAAATCCTTCACCATTCCCTTCTCTAGATATTTACCAGCTCATCAGTACCATTATGCTGAACTGAAAACAATACTCCAGATGAGGTCTAGAGAGGGCAGAATACTTTGGGAGAGTATCTCACTATTGCTGGAAGCTATGTTCCTCCTAATGCTGCCCAAGATCACATTAGCTTTTCTGCATCCAATCACAGTGCTTCCAGATATTAAACTTGCATTCAGTCCACTAAAACCCACAGATCTTTTTTTTTTTTAACAACTGTTTTTTTGTTCCAGCAATTGAACTGCTTAGTGAATAGAACATTGTACTTGGAGTGAAGAAGGCTTTAGTTCAAATCAGGCCTCAGCTAATTTCTAAATATGTGGTCCTGGGCAAGTCACTTATCCTTTTTGTACCTCAGTTTCCTGATTTGTAAAATAGGAATTTTGATGCATCTAACTCAAACTATTGTTGTAAAGTACAATGAAATATTTGTAAAATGCTGTGAAAACCTTAAAGTACTACATAAATAGTTAACAGTTATTATTTTCTTATTGTTAAACATGCTTACCTTATGCTGTACTTGTCACATTAATTATTTTTTCCATTAAAATGGAAGACTTTACATGTATTGTCATTGAGCTTCATCTTATTAAACTCAGCTCAATGCCCTAGCCCAAGACCCAACAAACTGCAGTCAACATTTTACATTTAAAAAAACCAATAGCTATTCTTAACTTTGGAGGCCATACAGAAACAGATAGCGGGCTGGATGTGGCTCCTGGGCCATAATCTGCTGAACCATGCTAGTTTGTGAAGATCTTTTGGGATTCTGATTTTATTGTCCTGTGGACTGGTATCTATACCAGTTCTATATCATCTTTAGATTGGGTGTTAATAACCTCTAGGCCTTTATCTGATCATTGATAAAAAATTTTAAGGACCACTATTCCTTAACGTTACCCTTCTGGAGACATTCTGGCACATTGATTTTGAAACATTAACAAATCTTTGATTCTACCCATCCAACCATTTCTGAATCCATGTAATTTTATTATCACATAGTCCAATTTCTCATTCTTCTCCATAAGAATAATATGAAATAAAATGTAGGCAACTTACATTCATAGAAGTCTCCTTATCTACTAGTTTAGAAATCCTGTTTAAAAAAGGAAATGAGATTGGTTTGTCACAAGCAATTCTTGATGAAGCTATTTCTTTTCTTAATGTCAACCATCTTTATAATGATAAGTTCTACAATATTCTTAGGAACTGAAATCAAATTCACCAACCCATGTTTTGTGTACACTGCTTGCTTCATTTCCCCCATCTTTTTTAAAATTGAGATATTTACCCCTTTCTCATCTTGTGGTACCTTTTTGGTTTTCCATGATCTATTTCCTCAACTTTCACAGGGCTTAGGCACTAAAATCCAATTCATATCTATAAGAGGAAAGAAATATGAACACTGCCAAAAATACTTCTATTAGAAAAGTCATTCATTAGTAATTTCCATTTAGGCATTATTGCTTGAGTTACAATTAAGACTGTTAAGTTGAAATTACAATAATTTATATATTTGTATAATTTTAATAGTACTTTCCCACCCATCATGTTTTTTTTATTATATTCCTATGAGATACACAGAATATGACACATTATTATAAGATATGTCCCACTTTTCAGATATGGAAACTAAGGCCTAGGGAGTTTAAGTGATACCTTGAATTCCAATTAAATTCAACTAGGGTGAAAAAAGAAAGAAAAATTGAGCCGCAGAGAGAGAATGGAGAGAGGAGGTCAGTAATGACACAGATGACAATCTTACACAAATGTATTCATATTGGGAGAAGGGATGATCTGACCCTCAACCAAAAAGGGTTGGTGGAAAGGTGGATCCTTAAAGAGAGGTGACACAGTCATAGGACTTTGCAGATATTGGCCTGAGAATAGTTGCACCATCTGTCAGTATATGCTGATAGACAGTTGTAAAGTGAGGGATGGGGATAGTCATTACTGTAAGGGAGGTGTGTATCTCCCAAGGAGGGAACTCATACCCCAGCATGTTGACTCAGTGCAAACTTTCATTTGTGTATTGCTAATGAAAGCTCACAGATAGCACCAGTCACTAGTGGTGACACCTGTTCATGGTCACTATGATGTTGCTTAAATTAATATAGCTAATAAGTAGTAGAACCAGAATATCTTTTACCTCTTGATCCAGTATTCCCACAAACTTAAAGAGGTATATAGTAATGATTTGTGCTACAGAATGGTGGACACAAATCTATACACTGTGTCATTCTGACTGTGTTCCGTAGAAACCTATTAAGCATCCCCAAATACCTAATGATATAGTAGTCTTTGCTGAATTAGGATTCTGCACATTACCTTGCCAGAATCCTCACTTTTAATCAGTACACAGAATAGGGGAAAAGGAGATAGCCAATTTATAAAGAACTTAGTGGACATTAATGAACTATTCCTACCTCTGTCTACCACTTCTTATTTAGGCCCAGTTATTTGGTAAAGAATGCAGCTTTTTATATGTTTCTTATGCTGGGCCCATATGGTTACTTAATAAGTGCTTAGTGATTGATTTGATTGATTAGTTTTAGAAATTCAGAGATAGTAAAATGAGAAATACCACAAACATATACATATATATAATTCTAATTCCTACCTTTATCTCTCTCTCTCTCTCTCTCTCTCTGTCACCCACACACCCACACACACCCACACACACCCACACACCCACCCACACACCCACCCACCCACACACACACACACACACACACACACACACACTTCTTCTCCATATCTACAATGAAGATATTTCTGAGGAGACAGTCTCATAATGAACCAGTAATCTGATTGTAAGCTCTTAGGTAGTAGTGTGCATAGAAAAATACACTAATACAGAGGTTGGCAAACTATGGCCTGAGAGCCAAATACGGCTGTATTTGCTGCCTTTCAGGGCTAAGAATTTTTTTTTTTTTTGCATTTTAAATGCAACAAAATTTTATGTAAAATTTTAAAAAAAGAAAACAATTCTTAGTTCTTTGGCCATAGAAAATCAGGTAGACAGCTGAATTTGCCCCAAAGCCTGGAGTTTGCTTACCCCTGCTCTAGTGTATCTGAAATTTCATAGATGTGGGTATTCCTAATGATGCATATTGCAATAAATCTGTGTTGGCCATTGAGTTTATCACTAATCCATTTCTTCCCTTAAATCTCCCACAAGATGGCCACCCAACATGATAAGGACTTTCTTGGCAAAGAACTGCACAGTTTTGTCAAAGACAATGATCTCTACTCTTCAACTCATTATCCATTTATAATATACATCCTAGGTATATGTACTGATGGATGAAGAAATAATAATCTTACATTTATATAGCAATTTATTGTTTAAAAAGTACTTTCCTTGGAAGAATTCTGTTTAGGGTATAGTACAGACTTAATGGGTATGTCTTTTAAACTACATTTTCTGAAACCCTTTGAACTATGTAAAAATCTCTTAGGGGCCTGTATGTGTGACCAGAATGTGGTGATGTCATGAAGTCAGGGTCTTATTTTGGTAAAAGTCTCTACAAGGTAGGAGGTTTTAAAAGGAAATGGCTAACAAAGACAATAAAGAAAGAAACAAGAAGATGTGGGGCTGAAGGTGGAGATTGACCACATGTTGTAGTAGCCATGGTTCTTTGAACTCCAAAGTCCAGTCAAGATTTGGGGATAAATACAGAGTAAATCAAGAACTTTTTCTCCTCAGTCTGCCTCATTAGGCTCTTGAGAAACATAAGAAAAACAAACAAACAAAAATCAATTGATATCAAACATTGTGTCTGTGAATTGCAAAGTGACTATTCCCTCCCTCTGTGCCAGGGAGTTTGAGAAGTTGATGAGAATGAGATTATAATTCCTATATAATTATAGGAGATTTGTACATTTATCTTTGGGTCAGACCTCACTCTAGTCAGGCCATTTTTGGGATGGGAATGAAATAAGATCCCTGAGGAAAAAAAGATAATTTAGCAAAAGAATGTTTACTTGACAATAACATAAGAGGATATTTATTAGGGATGGAGCATCAATTTATTTGGATGTTATATCTTCTGCTATACATTTGGCATGGTGGCAATCCATGGTTCCTTGACTCCCCAAAGCACAACGCTAGTTGAAAATTTCCACCCAGATTTTAAATCTCTATTCTTTGCCTTTTGTATCCTTAAGTCAGATGGGAGGAAGGATGAAAAGAGAAGGGGGAATTAAATCTATTTGTGATCACTATCAAAACCTGTTATGCCTTCTCTTTTTTAAATACTATTTAATTTTTCACCCAGACCTGTGATTTCATCAGTATAGACAATTTTTACTTTATGTAAATGCACATTACACAGATTTGAATTCTAAAAGAAATCTGCATTCCAACCCCTCCCCCCCTCAAAAAAAAACCACCTATGTTAACTTACTAAGCTCCCTCTCTCTCCTTTTCTGACTTTCAGCTTAAACCTCAGGGACCTCACCCACCAATTATAAAGAAAAAACTTATAACACCTCCAAGTGAAAGCAGAAGAATGGACTATCACCAACATAGCAGGATTGGGGACTTGACTTGAGACCTCTGTGCTGAGATAGGAGACCTTTGCCACTTGAATGTGTGGTCCTGCCTTTCTGTTTTCTGTCCTTCCATGCTTCATTACCAGGTGTCCCTGGTCCTGGCCCCTTTGCCCATCCTCCCCTTTCTATGTCCATGTACAGCCCCACACATCTGCCCCTCACATGCCCTTCCTCTCGGTTCTGGCCAGCCCCCACGTTTTTCCTTTTATCTTGCTTTTATCTCCCCAGCCCCCACATGTCCTTGAACCATGTGCCAGCCACCTCCTTCCATGGATGCTAGGCCATCTCCCTCCTTTCTTCCCTCACATCTCCGTATTCATAGGCAAATTTGCATTATGTAAACGTGGCTTTACATAGAAGTCTTACTTAAAGTGAGAACAGTTTTGGTGAGGAATTTACTCTATCAATACAAATTAGGACTTGTTGTGCAATTTAAATTTCTAGAGAATTCCCTAGGGACACTAAAAGGTTAAATTGCTTGCTTAGGGTCATGTATCCAGAGTGTGTCAGAAGTGGGACTAGAGCCCAGGTTTTCCTATTTCAGAGCCTAACTTTCCATATTTACTATACCAAAAGCTTCTATTTCACATACCTAATAAAATATATTATAACTAACAGTGATTTTCCTTAATTTTACAAATTTATTGTCTGAAATTGAGAGAGGGACAATGAGGGGAACTCCACCTCCACCAGATTCTTAGAGTCAAATAGAGAGAATTTTGCATTTTTAAAATTTCTGAGTATATTCCATAGTATTTCCATTAGATTGAAACCCATTAAAATTTAACAAGGAGGTGATACCTGTGTTAGGGGATGGTATGGTTATACTGGAGTGCTTCTTTTGGAACATAATAGCCCAGCATCCTAAGGTGCCTTATTTAAAGACACAACCCCTTTCCTTCCTATACAAATATGTACTAAGCAAAGCAGATACTTTACAGATTCTTTGAATGTACAAAGCAAAAAACAGCCTCTGCCTTCAACGAGCTAATATTTTGTTCAGTCATTCAGTCACATCAGACGCAAAATGCATTGTGACCCCATGGACCATCACATGTCAATACTGTCCATGGGATTCTCTTGGCAAAGATACTGGAATAGTTTGCCATTTTCTTCTTCAGTGTGTTAAGGCAAACAGAATTTAAGTGACTTACTCAGGGTCACACAGCTAGTAAATTTCTGGGGCCAATTTGGACATATTTTCCTGACTTCCAGTATTTCCTCCACCCACTGACCCATCTAGCTGCCTGTAACATTCTATAGGGAAGGGTAAACAATATGTATAAGTCTCTGAAACACTAAGAAGAAAAATCACTTCTCACTCTTTTTTGGCTGTGGGAGGTTTCATCTTACAGAGTTTCTTAACACAATGAATCACAAGTTCAGATCAATACAACAACAACAATAGCAACAACAACAACAAAAACAACAGCAGGAGCGACATCAGCAACAAGGCAAATACTAAGTAATGGGGGTGAGGGGAAGGCAGGACACCAGTTGCTTTGAGTACTAGAGAACCTGATATAATAAGCTCCCTCTTATCATAACCTATTGCTATAGCTTTAGCAGTCTTGAATTACACATCCTCCCATGACTGCGTCTTTTGCCCCTTGGAGGGTTTGGTGAGGTTAGGAATACTCTAGCATTACATTTGTGTTAGTAATATCTCTGAAATGGCAGCCAGAACATACCTATACAGGGCCATAGAAGTGATTGGAAAAGGAAGCTGCCTCTACAGTATTTACTAAAAGGAATACTCCTATAATGTCATAATGCCCATATACATGGTCATCTGGCACTTCTGTGAGTACTCCCTTCCTTTAGGGAAGTAGCTGATAACAGAAGTTCTAGAATATTGATTGATTTATTAGCTATGCAGTTCTTACAAAATATTGAGAATGGTATTCTAATTTAGTGAATGTACTGAAAGGACTTGAATATAATTACTAAGTTTAGGAAAATATGTATATTCCACAGCTCAGAAAAAGCATTCCTGTTTGCCCTCCAAATTAAAATGAGTGAAACTTCTATGAGTAGATGAAGAGCAACAGATTTCATTCCTAGTAGCTGTGAACTATGAGGAAAAACATTAATCATTTTCTGAGCAGCAAAAAAACTTTACAAGAATTAATAAATAAGCTTTCTGATGATGGTAATTATAGTATTCATTCCTACCTTTGTAGGATAAAGATATATCTGAGAAAAGCATATGTGCATCATTTTGGTAGACAACATCAGTATAATGTATCACATAATATGCCTTAGTTGAAAGATTGCATACATTATGAATAGGGCAAGTGGAAAATTGCATATCTTGCAATGCTAGGAGATTTTTCCTTTCTACCATTTCACCATATTTTGCAGACTCTTCATTCACATTAAAAGTTTTTTTATTATTTTAAATAACTTCCTATGTTGTGACATTCTTAATTGAGTCTTACAGGGTTCCATCTCCAGTGAATTTGGCATCACCAGGTAATGATGTCTTCTGGCTGTCATCTCTTATATTTTTATTATAGGTTCTACTGCCAGATAGAGACCACTTGGATATTAACATTATTAAGTACAGCAATCAATGAAAAAAAAACTACTTATTTTGAGTAGAGACACCGTATACTTAACAGAGAAAAGTTTTGCTTTAACTGAAAACACACATTCAGGGGCAGCTAGGTGGCTCAGTGGGTAAAGCACCAGCCCTGGAGTCAGGAGGACCTGAGTTCAAATCTGACTTCAAGACACTTGACACTAGCTGTGTGATCCTAGGCAAGTCACTTAACCCCAATTGCCTCACCAAAAAACAAACAAACAAACAAAAAACAAATCCACAGATACAATACATATATATATATATATATATATATACACACATACACACACATACATACATACATACACACATATGTATATATACATACACATATGTATGTATGTGTGTATATATGTATATATTTTTATATAGTTATATGAGACTTGGCATATTTTCCCCTTTCCTGTTTTGTTCCCCTATAGAGGAGTTATTCCCTATTTGAAATCTATCTTGACAATTTATCTTTCACATTTTCATTTGTCATTTTTCTAACCTTTCTTCCAATCTATAGATTGGATAAATAGCACAATAGATGGATGAATACCAGGAATTTGAACATTTTACATCATCCTTTTTGAAGAAATATTTTGCAAATTGGTACTCTCTGTAGCAAGACACCAAGATATAATCTTCAGCAAGAAATACAGTTTATACTTTTGAAATGATTAATATCAACCTGCTTTTTGCAAATAAGAGGCATTGTGTTAATGGTTAGAGAGCTGAATTCAAGTCCTTGCTCTGACATAATACTGTCTGTATGACATCTCTTGTGAAGTAGCTCTTGTTTGGGGATGTACTCTTCCCCTAACTATAGTCTGACAATTAATTTCTCACACGCTCCACTAATTTGCTAATGATGTTACTAAATCATGGACCCATTTTGAACTTATCTTGGTATTTAGTATGACATGTTTTTCCATTCATACCTAATTTCTGCCAGAGTACTTTTCAGTTTTCCCAACTTTTTTTGTTGAATAGTGAGTTTTTATCCCAATAGTTAAATGGCTTGAGTCCTTTTTTAAATGTCATTTTTTTCTACTTGGCTATTAAGAATACTTGAACGTTTTCTATTTGTTAAAACTCTATTTTTGCCCTTTTACCTTGTAGGATAACAATCTTTGTAAGCCTTCTGGAATAGTATATTCTAATTTCTTCATTCCTTTTTCCTACTGGCTAATGAATCTTGTGTGATCCTGAGTGCTGCTCCATAGTACTTAATATTTTTTTCTTTCTTGCTATTTGTGATATTATCCCCCCTCCACCTTGACCTAGGAGCTCTGAATTTTGGCTATAGTATTCCTGGGAGTTTTCATTTAGGTTTAGAATGTCTTTCAAGAGAGAATTTCAAGAGTGACTAATGGATTCTTTCAACTTTTACTTTACCCTCTAGGTCTAAGATTTCTGAGCAGTTTTCTTTTTCTTTTTCTTTATTTTTTTCATCCAAAGACAAGGTTTATTAGAACATCCGCCGTATTGGGCAAACTTTTAAGGAGTCTGAACATTAGTAAATTATTGACTGGATGATAAGAATATAAACAATGGCTAGATTATAGGAATCCCAGCATCTTTTCTTTTTCTTTTTTTTAATGGTAATTTTTATTTATTTTTTTGTTTTCAACATTTACTTCCACAAGATTTTGAGTTCCAAATTTTCACCCCATCTTGCCCCTTCCCCCACCCCAAGATGGCATACATTCTGAATACCCCTTCCCCTAGTCTGCCTTCCTTTCTATCTCTCTCCCTTCTTCTCTTATCCCCTTCCCCTTCAATTTCCCTGTAGGGCAGGATGGATTTCTGTACCCCATTTCCTGTATTTCTTATTTCCCAGTTGCATGTGAAAACATTTTTTTAAACATGTTTTTAAAACTTTGGGTTCGAAATTTTCTCGCTTCCTCCCTCCCCACCCACCCTCATTGATAAGGCAAGCAACTAAATATAGGTTATATATGTGCAGTTATGCAAAACACTTCCATAGTAGATGTGCTGTGAAAAACTAACTCTATTTCCCTTAATTCTATCCCCCCCATTTATTCTATTCTTTCTTTTGACCCTGACCCTCCTCTGAAGTACTTGCTTCTGATTACCCCCTTTCCCAATCTGCGCTACTCTCTATCATCCCCCTACTCCCTTCTCCCCTTCCACCTCTCATTTTCCTTTAGGGTAAGACAGATTTCCATACCCGATTAAGTGTGTATGTTATTCCCTCCTTAAGTCAAATTCTATGAGAATAAGATTCACTCATTCCCTCTCACATTCCCCCATTTCACCTCCACTGTAAGAGTCTTTTCTTTTCTGGTTTTTTTTGGGAGATAATTTACCCCGTCCTACCTCCCCCTTTCTCCTTCTCCTAGTATAGTCCTTTCTCACCCCTTAATTTTATTCTCCAAATAGGACCTCTTCATTTTCAACTCACCCTGTGCCCTCTATCTATCTATCTATCTATCTATCTATCTATCTATCTATCTATCTATCTATCTATC